>NC_041381.1:53776611-53810415 GCF_002162155.2 Triticum dicoccoides | reverse complement strand
CTATTCTCCTCTATACTGCTTGCATTAGAGTAGTGTAGCATGTTACTGCTTTCCGTTAATCCTATTCTGATGCATAGCCTGACATTGTTGCTACATCTATTGATACCTTACCTGCAATCCTAAATACTTAGTATAGGATGCTAGTTTATCATCTGTGGCCCTACATTCTTGTCAGTCTGCCTTGTTATACTATTGGGCCGTGATCACTCGGGAGGTGATCATGGGTATATACTATACATATATACATACTATACAGGTGGTGACTAAACTCGGGTCAGCTCGTTGAGTACCCGCACGTGATTCTGGTGTGGGGGCTGGAAGGACAGGTGGCTCCATCCCGGTAGAGGTGGGCCTGGGTTCCCGACGGCCCCCGACTGTTACTTTGTGGCGGAGTGACAGGGTAGGTTGAGACCACCTAGGCGAGAGGTGGGCCTGGCCCTGGTCGGCGTTCGCGGTTGCTTCATAATAACACGCTTAATAAGATCTTGGTATTTGATCTGAGTCTGGCCACTGGCCTATACACACTAACCAACTACGTGGGAAAGATATGGGCACTCGACGTCGTGGTATCAACCGAAGCCTTCTAGACGTCAGCGACTGAGCGGCGCGTGCCAGATTGGAATGTAAGCCTGCTCTTGTATTAAGGGGGCTAGTTCTGCTTTCGGCCGCCCACGCAACATGCAGGTGTGCAATGGGCGACGGGCCCAGACCCCTGCGCCATAGGAGTTAGACCAGCGTGCTGACCTCTCTGTTAGGCCTAGGTGGGGCTGCAACGTGTTGATCTTCCGAGGCTGGGCATGACCCAGCAAAGTGTGTCCGGCCAAATGGGATCGAGCGTGTTGGGTTATGTGGTGCACCCCTGCAGGGAAGTTAATCTATTTGAATAGACGTGATCTTCGGTAACAGGACGACTTGGAGTTGTACCTTGACCTTATGACAACTAGAACCGGATACTTAATTAAACACACCCAGACAAGTTCCACAGACAACCCGGTGATCGCTTTTCCACAGGGCGACGAGGGGAGGATCACCGGGTAGGATTATGCTATGCTATGCTACTTGGAGATGCTACTTGGAGGACTTCAGTCTACTCTCTTCTACATGCTGCAAGACGAAGGCTGCCAGAAGTGTAGTCTTCGACCGGATTAGCTATCCCCCTCTTATTCCGGCATTCTGCAGGTCAGTCCACCAATATGGCCCTTTACACATATACCCATGCATATGTAGTGTAGCTCCTTGTTTGGGAGTACTTTGGATGAGTACTCACGGTTGCTTTTCTCCCCCTTTTCCCCTTTTCCTTTCTACCTGGTTGTCGCAACCAGATGTCGGAGCCCAAGAGCCAGACGCCACCTTCGACGACGACTCCTACTATGCTGGAGATGCCTACTACTACGTGCAGCCTGCTGACGACGACCAGGAGTAGCTTAGGAGGATCCCAGGCAGGAGGCTTGCGCCTCTTTCGATCTGTATCACAGTTTGTGCTAGCCTTCTTAAGGCAAACTTGTTTAACTAATGTCTGTACTCAGATATTGTTGCTTCCGCTGACTTGTTTATGTCGAGCACTTATATTCGAGCCCTCGAGGCCCCTGGCTTGTAATATGATGCTTATATGACTTATTTTATTTTTAGAGTTGTGTTGTGATATCTTCCCGTGAGTCCCTGATCTTGATCGTACAAATTTGCGTGCATGCTTAGTGTACGATTGAATCGGGGGCGTCACACAAATCAAGCAAGTTAGAGTCCAAAACAAGGGCAAAAGTGTTTGGAAAAGTAGATACGATGGAGATGTATCAACTCGCCCAAGCTTAAATCTTTGCTTGTCCTCAAGCAATTCAGTTGATAAACTGAAAGTGATCAAGAAAAACTTTTACAAACTTTGTTTGCTCTTGTTGTTGCAAATATGTAAAGCCAGCATTCAAGTTTTCAGCAAAGATTAGGAATTAACCATATTCACAATAACACTTTGGTCTCATGTTTAATCATATCAATGGCATAATTAACTAGCGAGCAATAATGATAAATCTCGGATGACAACACTATCTCAAAATAATCATAATATGATATAACAGGACAGTATCTCGCTAGCCCTTTCTGAGACCGCAAAACATAAATGCAGAGCACCTTTAAAGATCAAGGACTGACTAAACATTGTAATTCATGGTAAAAGAGATCCGGCCATAGTCATACTCAATATAAACTAATAGTAATGCATGCAAATGACAGCGGTGCTCTCCAACTGGTGCTTTTTAATAAGAGGATGATGACTTAACATAAAAGTAAATAGATAGGCCCATCGCAGAGGGAAGCGGGGATTTGTAGAGGTGCCAGAGCTCGATTTTGAAACAGAGATAACTAATATTTTGGGTGGTATACTTTCATTGTCAACATAACAACCAAGAGATCTCGATATCTTCCATGCTACACACATTATAGGCGGTTCCCAAACAGAATGGTAAAGTTTATACTCCCCCTCCACCAACAATCATCAATCCATGGCTTGCCCAAAACAACGGGTGCCTCCAACTAACAACAATCCTAGGGGAGTTTTGTTTGCAATTATTTTGATTTGATTTGAGCATGGGACTGGGCATCCCGGTGACCATCCATTTTCTCGTGAGTGAGGAGCGGAGTCCACTCCTCTTGAGAATAACCCACCTAGCATGGAAGATATAGACATCCCTAGTTGATACATGAGTTGTTTGAGCATACAAAACAGAATTTCATTTGAAGGTTTAGAGTTTGGCACATACAAATTTAATTGGAACGGCAGGTAGATACCGCATATAGGAAGGTATGGTGGACTCATATGGAATAACTTTGGGGTTTATGGAAGTGGATGCACAAGCAGTATTCCCGCTTAGTACAAGTGACACTACAAAAAAAAGACACATCTGTGACATTTTGGGCCGAACGAATTTTTTTTCTGTCATACATATGACACTTCTATGACGATAGTTGTGACAAAACCCGGTATCATCATAGATGTGGTGGGCTCCTACTTATATGACAAAAAAGCATGACAGAAAATGGGCTTTTCGTCCTGGGCGGGCCAGAGACGCAGCTGCATGACATTCTTTGGGCCGTTCATGACGGAAAAAACTATGGTAGAAGCGAGGGCGAGGAAAATTTCGGGGAGTTCCCGGTTACGGTGGGTGGTCGTGGGCCGAGCGATGTGCGTTTCTCTCGTACACGTACGCACGTGTGTGCGAGGCGTTGGCTCTAACTGAACCCGAGCGAGGCGTTGGGCTCTAACTGAACCCGAGCGACTGCACTGCAGGCTACGCGTTACTGAACCCGAGCGAGCGATCGATGGCTGTTAACTGAACCCAATCGATCGATTCCTTCGCTACTGCTGCTAACTGAAGCCGATCAATGTTGCCTCTCTAGATGAACAGTGAACGTTGCGGGGGGGGGGCTTGGATGAACAGTGAGCGGAGGGAGTGGATGAACAGGACCCGTGGCGTTGCCTCTGGTTGAATAGGACCCCGATGGACCGAGCCGGTTGGGGCTGGATGAACAGGACCCCGTGGAGGGCTGGATGAATAGGACGACCCCGTGGAGGGCTGGATGAACAGTAGATGGTGGAGGGGTGGATGAATAGTAGCCCGTGGAGAGGGGTGGTTGAACAGTAGCCGGTGGAGTAGCGTGCGGTGGAGGCTGGATGAACAGGAGACCGTAGATGAACAGTCGCAGATGGAGGCTGGAGGAGGTCGATGGTGGATGAACAGTAGCCCGTGGAGGCTGGAGGAGGTCGATGGTGGAGATGAATAGTATCCCGTGGAGTCCCGTTTTGCGGTACGCCACACCCCTCCCAATGAACAGGACCCCCGTTTCGACCGTAGTGCTCCAACACAAGTCCGTTTCGTCCGTTTTGCGGTACGCCACACCCCTCCCGATCAACAGGACCCCCGTTACGACCGTCGGAGGTCCGTTTCCTCCGTTTTGCGGTACGCCACACCCCTCCCGATCAACATGACCCCAGTTTCAACCGTAGGAGGTCTGTTTCGTCCGTTTTGCGGTACGCCAGACCCCTCCCGATGAAAAGGATCCTGTTTCGAACATGGCCGGTCAAACACAAGGCCGTTTCCTCCGTTCTGCGGTACGCCAGGCCTCGTTTCCATCGCCTATTCTATCCAAGCCCTCCCGATGAACACGAGCATGCATTCCGTTTCTACCCAGCCGGTTGGCTCCCCATGAACACGACGACGATGCTGCTTCTCCGTTCCAACCCAGCCATGTACACGAGCCCTGGCCGTACGTATGCGCGAGTATGCATTCGAGACTCGGCCGTATGTACACATTCGTGGCCATATTTTCTTTCTTGCACACTGGCCGTTGTACGTACGTGTACATGCTATGTGCGCGCCTCTACTACGACACGTGTGCGCCTCTACTACGACACGTGCGTGCCTCTACATCGACCAGTATATATGTACGTACACGTTCGCGACCAGAATGACAACGCTACGCACGCTTCGACCAGGTGGGTCCCAACTATCAGGCACTTCCTTGTGTGCGAAGATGTAGCTGGTGGGTCCCAGTAGTCAGGAGGTGAATCGGTTTTTTTGCCGGACGCACTTCCTTGCGTGCGAAGATGTAGCTGGTGGGTCCCAGCAGTCAGGGGGGCGAATCGTTTTTTGTTTTTTTGCCCGGACACACTTCCTTGCGTGCGAAGATGTAGCTGGTGGGTCCCAGCAGTCAAGGGGAAATGTTTTTTTCATGAAATACAGTGGCCCGTCCGGTGGGTCCCAGCTGTCAGGTGGATGAGTCATTATTTTTCGCGTAATAAGGAGGCACTTCCTTACTGCGGCCGTGGACCCAGCTGTCAGCCTCTCCACGTACAGTCCATGTCTGATGGAAGTCGTTCCTTGACCATGTTGACCAGGCTGCTCGGAGAGCACCACGGCAGTGGACGACGGTGAGGCCTAGGAAGGGGACGACGCGGAGCCGGGGAAGACGCGGCAGTGGAAGCCCGCGCGGAGAGGAGTATGAGGGTTCACTAGTTTGGCTTCGGTGTGAGGCTGCCGTCGCCGCAGGGCCTGGCCAGCGGTGGGAATAGTAGGGGGTGGTGAGGCCTCCGCGGCAGCACAGCCGGCCACGGGAGGCAGGAGCATGCGGCACGACCGGCGCTGCTTTGGGCGGCTGGAGCAAGAAGACCAGAGGTTGAAGAAGCACTACGGTCGTTGGATGGACATCGCACGATCACTGCAGCTAGAATCGTTTATATTGACTAAGTTGACAAAGCCCTTGGTTTTTTTTGAGCAAAGACAAAGCCCTTGGTACGCATGAACTTAGTAGGCCTACAGCTCGGATTTGGCAGAGAACATATATCCCATTTGCGGTTTGTAAGAATGTACAACCCATTTTTTAATTCTAATGGAATTTACTACAGCCCATTTACAGTTTGTTAAAAGTACAACCCAACTTCTAGCTAGGACAACGATTAATAATTTCAAACAACTGCTCAACACAGAATTCAAAAAAAATTCCCACATTTTGATGGGATCCGAAATATTTTTATCCGAAATTTCTAGTCAGGTTAAATATAATTCCAAAATAAAGTTGTATTACATTAAAATCCAATGAAATATTGCACGCATCACAAGTAATGAAATTAAAATTTTCAAATTCCAAAAATAATATATTTTTTAAACTAATTACGTGTTTGGTGCATAGTTACTGCCCAGTTATTATAATTACATTCAATTTATTATTTCTTAAAGTCCATTTTCTTCTTAAGCCTAATGCATACCTCGTAGGAAAGTTTGCAGCCCAGCGGGGCGGAGAATAACAAGTTGACCCGGATATTGTGTACAACTGTCGGGCCAGTTGCATTGCTGATGTTGAAAAAAAGGCCTGTGTAGTACAGTACAACCTAACATGGTTACTCAGCCCACATTCAGCAACGCCGGAAAGGCCCAAACAAGGCTTTTGTACAACTTTTTGAAGTCACTGAGCTCAATTAATAATTTATGAAAAAAGTTAGATTACAGTAGAACCTAATTAAAAGTTGTCACGAGCAAATAAATAATTCAACGGGTCCCACTTGTGCGTGTGCACGTGTGTGTGTGTGTGTGTCTGTGTGTGCGTGTGTGTGTGTGTGTGTGTGTGTGAGAGAGAGAGACCCATCGGTCGATGCTCGTAAATACATCTTTCAGCCATATGCATTGTTGATTCTCAGTAAAAACTTATATAGTTGACACAATCATATAGAACATCATAGCACACTAAACTTGCATACAAAAATTTCACGCAGGCGGCACAATCAGGATGTAAGCAGTGGATCGCTACGGGAAGGGATGTGTTGAAACCAACGAAGTCGTAGATAACGGTTCATCGTCTTTATCAATGACGGGGAAATATCTTGAATGTTGTGCAAAGAAAATAGACAGACAACACAATAAGTTCTGCTAGCACATTAAGTTGACGTACAACCCTTCCTAAAAAAAGTTCAGGTACAAAATTAGAACATGTCACAATCAAATGTACTGGCATATCAGTGCTTCACACCAATAGCTCGGATTTAACTAGTATCTGACACGATTCACTTGTTACCTCAAATTAGAGCACATCCAGGTAGCCAGCCCTGCCTCTTCTCCCAAAGAAGTAGTGGCCTCTGCCGCGCGATGGAGTAGGCCCTGTGCCATCCATTGTTCTGAGCAACACAGGGAAAGTCTAACGTTGACTCCTGTAATGGACGTCGTCGACAGACCCTGGCACCAGCGGCGGCGGCAGAACTTCGATTGATGGATTGACCACTTCTTCGACATGCACGAACACTTGATACAGGTACATCCCTAACGTGGTCCGCGGCGGCCTTGGTGGCAACGAATAGTACAACCCCAGTTCCTGCACCGGTATCTCAACACCAATCACCTTCGGTATGGTGGCCGGATTCTTCATCCATGCCATAACCGTTAGAGCCCAGCTGTCTGGAGGAACAAACATACTTACGAGCTCACCTCCAAGGTCATTGATAAGCTCGTTCATGGACTCGCTGTTCCAACCACGTCGAGCCATGTCGTGGAAGGTAAGCTTTGTTAAAAACTCAAGCTCAGAGGGCACCAAGCCCCATCCTGGGTGCCACTGATCAAACCTCACCAGCACGCCATCGCAGAACAAACGCTGGGAAGATTCGAACACATGACTGCAGTCGAAAGTTGTCCGGAACCTAACGAAGAAATCAGCCGGTGGCGGACAGACTTTGACGAGCAAGTCACTTATTTGGATGTCGTGCGCAATGCCAAGAGCTTTGACAAGGTTGTCCGGCGAGACGGGAGGCCGGTTGCCGTTGATGGTTACCATCAGCACTTTGCCGGCAAACTGGTCGTCAAGCGCCGCCATGCCACTGTTGAGCGACAGCACGCATCGACCAAAGGCAGGACGGACCTCAGGATCTCCGGCTTGGAGATCTGCGTTGACCGGCGACATGATAGTGCGCTTGAGTACAGGGAGTACAGGAGGGGGATTTGGGGGAACTGGAGTAGGAATCGAGATTCCCGAGGTGGGGGAGGGGCGGGAGACTGGGGATGAAAAGGTAGTATGAATTTTGAGCACGCGCCAATATGCTCTCGGCGCGCAAGCGCACGAAAACACCGGTGGCGCCCACATGTCGGCCTAAGAGTCCTTATTCTTTGTTTTTTGGAGAGCCCGGACTTCTTTTCAGGATCTTTTGAGAGCCCGGCCTGAGAGTCATAGTTGACCTGTTTGGCATTGTGTTACTACTCGGCCCATATTCAACGACACCTCACTGGCCCAAACAAGTGTACATCATCGAAAAGACACTAAGCTCAAATTATATAACTTGAAAAAAGGAGATATACTCTGAACACTAGAGAATGGTGATGCCCTCATTTAGCCCACCAGTAGTTCAAGACAATAAACAGTTCGAAACAACGATATATACAACATTCAAACACTGACTAGTGACTACTACTGACATAAAACAGCAAGACATGATAGTTCATAAGAAGTCTTGCTACACCACCAAAACGCACCCATCTGCAGCGCTCAGACTCTCGTGATCCAGACGAGAATGACATTCTAAACAGAAGCAACTATATTACATAGTAAGAGTGACATAGACGAGGATGACCAAATGACAAGGAATATGCATAACAAAAGAAAGAACTACCCATCTAGAACCAGCAGCAAAGACAACAAAGTCATTCGAAGAGATGATCCAACACCATCATAATTTGCAGCCCCGCTTCAGTGACTAGTGATCCGGAGACACCAGTACTCCACCCTTTCGATGCAACAACCCAATTACCTATCAACCTGAAGGCTTGAACCACATCACTGCCTGTCGTAATTGAGACATCCAAGGATCAAAGTTAATCCGGATGCCTTTGTCATTCTCACCTTCTTTTGGCTGCAGGCTGTATCGTTGACAATCAGGGGAGTTTGCTCCCGAACTCCTAGGGCTCATCGTGTAGACACAATTTTCCATAGCAAACAGAGCCTATCTGCCATCAAGGTCCTTGCCAACGGTGATCTCCTGGTTAATCGGATAATTGAGTCAGAAAACAGAGAGTGTGAACCAAGGCTGTTTACCTGCCTCCAACTAAAAAATCCTAAAGGCCCCAACAAGCTGGTATTCTGCTCATAGACATAACAGCCACTGTCCGGATACTCATGTATTACACGGTGCTTGCATACAGTGGTTTTTTTGCAATATAACTTTTCCGGCTCATGTGTCCGAATGATCATCAGTCTTTTGCCGTCGTCTGATTGAGCGAGGAACCAGTTGTGCTTCCCTGTTTTTGGCAAAGGTGGTGTGATTACAAAGGGCAGTAACTGTAGGGACACTGCATCATATCATAAAGGACATGCATTGTTAATGTAAGATCAACATTATTCAGAGTATGAGTAGGATAATGCAAGAAATAGCATTGATATATCCCTGTTGGAGCTGGGAGGAAAATACAGGGAAATGTATACTGGGTTCGAAAATATAGAAGTGCCATGCATGGTTATACTCATGTTATCTCGCAATGGATTCTTCACAGGAAACTACCATGTCATGCATGTTATGTAATCATGTTCTGTCCTCACAAACAAATTCTTCAAGGTAACTAACAAACCATGCATTCTTATATACTCGTGTTCTGTGGGAAATTTTTTTTGAGGATATTATTCTAGCCATTGATTGCTGAAGGGCGAATATAGATATGTACACATGGTAAGCATTGCAGGATTTCACTACTTCCAAATATAGAGTTCTCCATATGGACATTTACTTCCCTAATGTATGGTTAGATGAAACCAACTGTGTGGTGCATGTTTCTACATCATGAAAATGAGGAAACTAACATGGCCATTGATACACACTCATATTTAGTAGTAGTATATAGATTACTATAAAATAAGGATAATATCAATATATTGCTAACTATTTGATTAATCAGGGTAGAAATTGGCTGTAATGACATGGTCACAGTCGCATGAATTAACTCATTCCAAATATAGCTGATTTACGGCGTCTCTAATACATTGCCATAGTTGTACTCAAATTCTGCTCAAGCAGGGATATACCGATCATCACAAAAATTTCAAACAGTGTCATGGCGTCATCATTAACATGATACGGAAACAACTTACACGCGCCGTCCCAGCAATACGTGGTGCCATCTGCTTTGTCGATCGCGTAGATGATGCCATTGTGTTCAATAGCATCACAGAAGTGTGTATCAGCATTGACAATGATCCATTGTGAGTTGGGTTCTCTCCAGCTAAAGAAGGCACCGGCGTAAAGATAGGCGAGTCCGCGGTCGAACAAGGCAATTAGCTTGAAGTCTGCGTAATTCGCATGTCGTGTGGGCACTTGGCAGATTACAATCTTCTGCAAAACAAGGTCCGTCCAACTGACGTGGTAATCTAGATGAATTGGACCGCGATGGTAATACTCTATATAATCCAACAGAGGAAGGATAATCTCATGGGAGGTCTGGAAGTTCACGAGCACCAACTTTTTACTGTCTTCTCTGAAGGCAGCCATCCAGTGGGAGTTCATGCCGACCCAGTACATACCTACCAAGAAGTTTCGGGCGATGGTGATCGGATCGATGTCGAGGGAAATGATGTACGGCGACCCACTACATGCCTGCCAAGAAGTTTCGGCTAATGGAGATCCGATTGAAGTCGAGGGGCATCTTGTACGCCTCCGTATCAAGGTGAGACAATCTCGCAAGACCAGATAGCAGCAAGCAGGGTGTCTTGAAAAGCTTAGGCCTCGCTTCGACGATGGCCGTGTGCATGTCCCTCGAGCATGCAGCTAGCCGCAGGGTGCTCAACATATCCATACACGAACAACAGGGGTCGAGGATGTCACTGGGGAGATTGCTCCAATCACAGCTCATATGGATGTTGCGCGGTTCGCGTTCGACCATGGTGGAGTTTGGAAGGTAGGGATTTTGGGGGGCTTGATTTACGGGAGAGAAGGCTGTCGGTGTTGGAGCGGCTAGCGAGGGAATAGTGGTACTGGGGGAGGCGAGTGAGGCAAGGGTACACTGGGGCACAGTGAGATGGAGACGGAGAAGGAGAAGGAGATGGAGATGGAGTAGTGCAATGGGAGCGGAGAGGGAGACGAGGCGAGGCGCCAATGTGTTGTACAGCGGAGGTGACAGACTGCACAGTGCACAGGGTGAGGCTGACTTTGGTAACCCGAACACGCCACCTGGACTAGTGTTAGGCGCAGGGTGTTGTCACTTCACTATGAGGACTGGATGAATAGTATTTTGACCATCAAGTGTACCACAGTCGTACTACTACTACTACTAGTAGGAACATGAGTACTCCACTATTGTATAGCGGAAATAGGTCTCCCGTGCTAGCATGCCTGTTCACTTCATCATTCAGGTATCATCCATATTGCAAGCAGAACCAAATTCTCGTGCATGCCCAATCAACGCCCTGCCACGATGCATGCAGTGGTCGTTCTAGTGCATCAAGGAGGGCATGCAAATAGTTGCACACTTGAGAAGAGGAAAAATGGAAAGGTAGAACGTGGCAGCAGATGAAGAGAACGCTGGCTAACGAGGCTGGGAGGGGATCGACCAGGAAGTTAATGCTCCACGCCTAAAGGTTTTGGGAAAACCTGATTTTCATAAGGTGGCTTATACTCACCTAAACGGAGGGAGTATTCCTTAACCAGAGAATGTTGTGTCTCCCACTCACGCGCTAAAAAAAAAGAAGCTATGACACATTTTTTTATCTGTTTGCATAGGTCCCACCTATCAGGAAGGATGGGCACGTACACGAATAGGTACGACTCATCAGTCTACCCGCATAGCCTTTTCGTTTAGTCTACCTAGCCGTCTAATCAACTGCATGCACGCCACTTCTCCCATTTACTTCTCCATCGGGAACTTATTCTCCTGGTCTTCTTCACCTCCCCTTCGTCTTCATTTGCATCCAAACCCCACTGCGTTCACATTGTTTTAACCTCTTTAAATAATCATCTACTACTTTAGTTAGACTAGCCATCTAATCCTAATTCTCCAAACCATAGCCCTCCGTTCTAGCGGTTCCAAATGGCGAAAGAGATCGAGATGCAGGTTTTTAGCGTCCAACATGTCCTCGTCGAAGGATCGATGCGCATAGTTGCCACCGTCACCGTCCACCCAAGGGTTCTTCGACAATGGATCAACAATGTATCAAACTCCCTCGAAAAGGTAGAGACGAGGGTCATCAGTCTCGACGCAGAGTACACGGAGCGTGCCCCAGGGAAGATCCAGTGCACCGCCGTCCTTTAGCTGTGCCTCGAAGATGATGTTTTGGTGTACCACATCATACACTCTCCCTCCATACCAGGTGAGCTTCATGATTTCTTGTCTCGGGAGGATGTATACTTCTGTGGGGCAGCCATCGAAGGGGACAAACAGAAGTTGGAGCCGTACAACCTTGATTTGAAAAGCATCGCTGACCTACAAACTAGAATCAAAATTCCTGTAGAAGATTGTGATAAACAGACACCATCCCTATTTGACATAGCAAAATTTGTGCTCGGTACAAATCTTCAGAAGGGTGACGAGACAGTGGCATTAAGGTTGTCTGCATGGGAGAATTATCCCTTGATGTACGAGCGGATAAAATATGCTGCCCTCGATGCCTGTGTGAGTAGATAGCTGCGAGGTCCAAAGAGCTTGTTGCGAAGCTGTCTCCCACGGAGAAGAGGAAGAAGAAGAAGAAGAAGAAGAAGAAGAAGAAGAAGAAGAAGAAGAAGAAGAAGAAGAAGAAGAAGAAGAAGAAGAAGAAGAAGAAAAGGCTGCACCAGCAGGAGGGCATTATGGATGGATGAACTATTTCCTCTCTTGTAAAAAAATATTCCCTCTCGGTGTATATTGATATAGATGGACTATTTCGATGGTTTGCATGTCTTTGGAACAGAGTAGTAGCATGGGTCTGCTTGACTATAAGGAACTATTTATCCGCATATATAGCTTTCTCTGCTACTCCTTCCAGCGATCGGTATGCGGTGCATGTGTCCGTACACATGACAGCTTGTCCATGGAAGTTCAACTACGGAGACCATCACGTTTCATCTCGCAATTCCCATGATGCCTCTCCAACCCACGGCACCATGCCCCCCGACGTGCACCTCACCCCTCTCGGCCGCACCGCCCCTCTGCCTTTGTGTGCATGACATGTGGGCCACCTAAAATGCGGCGAGCATCAAGTTTCTACCATAGCCACATGCGATTCCCATGATGCCGCTTGAACCCATGACACCACACGTCCCCCGACCTGTGGCTCACCCCTCTTGGCCCCGCTGTCCCTCTGCCTTCAGGAGCATTACATGTGGACCAGTCACCGATCGGGTCCACATGTTATTGACTCAAAGGCGCTGAAGCTCAGTCCCGACGGCCCTGAGAGGGAAATGTAACTCTTGCGCCAGGGCTTATGGTGCTCCCGTAGTACGAACTCGTGCCAAACTCGATATTTGTTTCTTTATATACATGCACGCAACGATTCAATGGACATTGTAATCTCAACATGTGATGGGGAGCTCTAAATTTGAATTTGAAACTTATAAAACGAAAATA
Organism: Triticum dicoccoides; assembly: GCF_002162155.2. Lineage (NCBI taxonomy): Eukaryota > Viridiplantae > Streptophyta > Magnoliopsida > Poales > Poaceae > Triticum > Triticum dicoccoides. The sequence goes on along the minus strand of NC_041381.1, from coordinate 53,797,369 downwards.
TGCAAAACAAATAAACTGGGAGAGAGGGAGTATATCGTAGGATGTGTCCCATACAAAATAAGTCCCCTGGTTTGTCACCGCGAAGATGCGGTTAGAAAGGAGCAAAACGTCTTCCTACTCGTACGACAACAAATCGGCCGCAGACAGCATGGTCCGCCTTTGACCACCATGTGCAAGGTTCGTGCTATCTTATTCAATCTCACCGTGGCTCCATCGTACCAATTCATGTGGTGGCCCGTTGCATGGCTGATCCCAATGCTGGACAAAGGTTCTACGGGAACGGTGTCACTGTTGTAAATGTTGTGCAAATTGATGTTGGTACCCTCCCGTACATATGCAAGCCAATCTCCAGTCGCACCGAGCCTAACCTGTGAAACAGCGGGCAGGGGGAGAATTTGGAAATGGACACGGAAGTAGTCTTTAGAATACATTTACTACGTGATCAAACTCATCTTACCTGCCAATCGGAGGAAATCCGAGTGCCCCTCAACGTCGGCATCTCAAGGGGCGTCAACTTGCAACTACAGCCACGCCGCGCTGGAGAGACCCCCAAGGAAACATCCTCGTGCGTTCCATGGAACATCAAGATGCATTTGTATGAGTAGTTTATCTTGTGAGAGAAAAGGATGAACGAGGAAAGGCCTCTAGAGATAGAGATGGACACTACTACTACCAATGTGCTGGCCCGTGCGTTGCAATGGATCCAAAGTAGTAGAATAATACTTGTTCACGTGCTTGAAATATAAACACTCTAGTTTTGATATACATGTTTCAGTAGACATGACAGCTTGTCCATGGAAGTTGAACCACGACGACCATCACGTTTCTTGTTTCTACCACTACCACACCCACAAACGATTCCCACGACGCCGCTCCAACCCACGGCATGACGTCCCCCGATGTGGACATGGATCCTCTGACGTGGCTATCACTGCCTTGCCCTGCCTTTCCTTCACTGATAGGTGGGACCCACACTTATGGGTCCCACATGTCAGTGACAGAATGGTAGGATTGTTTGTGTTACTCTGTTCTTATGAAGTTAATACTCTAGATGCTTGCTGGATAGCGGTCGATGTGTGGAGTAATAGTAGTAGATGCAGGCAGGAGTCGGTCTACTTGTTATGGACATGATGCCTATATACATGATCATGCCTAGATAATCTCATAACTATGTGCTTTTCTATCAATTGCTCGACAGTAATTTGTTCACCCACCGTAATACTTATGCTCTCAAGAGAAGCCTCTAGTGAAACCTATGGCCCCCGGGTCTATCTCTTATCATATTTGCTTTCAATATACTTTTATTTGCATCTTTACTTTTTGCATCTATATTATAAAATACCAAAAATATATTTATCTTATCATACTATCTCTATCAGATCTCACTTTCGCAAGTGGCCGTGAAGGGATTGACAACCCCTTCATTGCGTTGGTTGTGAGTTCTCAGTTTGTTTGTGTAGGCGCGAGGGACTTTTGAGGAGCCTCCTATTGGATTGATACCTTGGTTCTCAAAACTGAGGGAAATACTTACGCTACACTTGCTGCATCACCCTCTCCTCTTTGGGGAAAACCAACGCTAGCTCAAGACGTAGCAGGTGTCAACTTGCAACTACGGCCACGCCGCACTGGAGAGACCCCCAAGGAAACATCCTCGTGCGTTCCACGGAACATCAAGATGCATTTGTATGAGTAGTTTATCTTGTGAGAGAAAAGGATGAACGAGGGAAGGCCTGTAGAGATAGAGATAGAGACTACTACTACCAATGTCTAGCCTGTGCGTTGCAATGGATCCAAAGTAGTAGAATAATACTTGTTCATGTGCTTGAAATATGAACACTCTAGTTTTGATATACATGTTAGCAGACATGACAACTTGTCCATGGAAGTTGAACCACGATGACCATCAAGTTTCTTGTTTCTACCAATTCCACACCCACACACGATTCCCACGACGCCGCTCCAACCCATGGCACGACGTCCCCCGACGTGGACATGGATCCTCTGACGTGGCTATCACTGCCTTACCCTGCCTTTCCTTTGCCGACAGGTGGGACCCACGCTTGGGGGGACCCACATGTCAGTGACCCAATGGTAGGATTGTTCACGTTAGGGGATCCTCATCCCCCCGACGTGCCCCTCATCTCTCTCGGCCCCACCGCTCCTCTGCCTTTGTGTGCATGACATGCGCGCCAGCTGAACTGCGGCGACCATCAACTTTCTACCATAGACACACCCGATTGGACGCGGTTTGCCTGCTCCGCTGTTGTGCTCCAATCCATACTACCACATCATCGAATCCTCAGCTGGAGTACTTATGTACTACAGGTAGTACTCGCCGGTGTGGCCATCTACGCCTCGTAACGCCCCGACACCCAGTTGTGGCACCCTCGCCACGGCCACGCCACCACCGGCCGGTTCATCTCAAACGAGTGAGTCGCGAACCACGCCACCACCATGAGAATGACATGTGGGCCAGCCACATTTAAGGTCCACATGTCATTGACTCATAGGCCGGGCACTAAGCCACTGAAGTTTGGTCCTGTGGGCCCTGAGAGGGAAATGTAACTCCTGCGGTAGGCCTTGTGGTGCTCCCACGGTACGAGCTCGTGCCAAAACTGGAATTTGTTTATTACTACTACCAACTAGTACTAGTAAGGTACACGTGCATTTCACGCATGAGATTCTGGTGGTTTGTGCATTATGCTTCTACATGTGGAGTTTTCTGGATTCTAACATGTGGCAAAATCTTGTGGAATGTAAGGTTAGGCAAGTTTGATTAACTTAGGTGAGTGTTTGGTTCAAGCCACACCTTAGGCAAGCCACACTAAGGCCCCACGTGACATACACACAAAAAATGTGGCAAGATTCCCTTAGGCTTGCCAACTTGTGGCTCTCATTTTGAAGAACTAATAACTTTGCCTAAGCTTAGTTGTGGAAAAGTTAGTCATGAATTAAGGGGCTGTTTGGTTCCTAGCCACACCTTGCCACACTTTTCCACACCTAACCTTAGGCAAGTTTGACCAAGTTAGGTAGGTGTTTGGTTCTAGCCACACCTAAGGCAAGGATTTTTTTATGAGCAGTGAGCCCCACATGTCATAGACATAAAAAGTATGGCAAGATTCCCTTAGGCAAGCCAAAGTGTGGCTAACAATTTGAGCAACTCAACTAAGGCAAGTGTGGCAAAAATCATGTGGCAATATATGGCAAAGATAGTCACAATCCAAACAACCCCTAAGTTCAACCATGGAGTCTTCTAGAATATACATGTGGCAGAATCTGGTGGATGATATCCAACGGCCAGTAGTGCTCGGATTTGCCATCTTTGTACCGTCGGATTGGCTTCATCCAACGACCAACTTTCAAAGTTTTTCACACACTATATAGGGGGTATAGACATAGATGTGCCGGTCCGTTGCAATGGATCCAAAGTATATCTATTTAGTGGAGTGCACTCTAAACACATTATCTACTTATTTTTCTCTAACCTTTCGTAGCCATGAAACCAAGCCACATAAGCTTCATGGGTGCCCCCCACATCATGTTACTCATAATACGTTGATTGAAAAAGATAAATCACCCAAAACAAGATCTTCCCGTTTTTTGTTCCTATGATGTTGTGCCGTGCACGTACCTACTACAGTAGTTGTATAGTGGTAGTACTAGTAATATAGTTAGGAGTACAAACTTGGTACTAGTAGGAGTAGTACTAGTACGGAATACTCCTACTCTATCAACGAGCCCCATCTGACACCAAATTTCTTGGCTTCCGTGCTACAACTAGATCTTCCCCTCATTTCTGTTTTCCAACCCGGCGGCGGGCGGGGTGTCGGTTTGCTCAACAGCGGTCCCACATGAAAGTGAAAATGCTAGGCAACACGCCTTCCCTAAGCTATGTGTCGTGCCGGACGGGCCGTGGAGTACTCCTGATTCCCGGGCGTGTGGGGGTGCGACACGAACGTGGCAGGCCTTTTCCTTTTACTAGAAATGTGCATGTGCGTTGCGACGGATCCAAAGTAGTAGAATAGTAGTATTTGTTCACAAACTTGAAAGAAATCACTATTGTTTAGATATACTCCTAATATATTACTCCCTCCGTACCTAAATAATTTTCTTTTTTGAGATTTCAAATGGACTATCACATACGGATTATATAGACATATTCTAGTGTTTCTAGCAAGATGCCCGCGCATTGCACGAAGTTGATGGAAAAGGTAAGCACAACTTATAAATTGACGGATGGAGTACTAGTTACAGTGATACATATAATTAAGCAAAGGTATCGCACATGTTGGTATTGACTGGAGCGAGAATGCAACAACACAATAAGAATTAAGGCCACGATGATGCGATCGCAGTGGTGGTTACAGAAGGAAGGAAGAAAGATGGATCCATGAACGTACGACCTACTCCTCCTCAACTTAGTGTGTCGGGCCACCGACCGGCGGCTAAGGAGCGGCGGCTTTTGTGGCGAGGTCGAGGTGCTTCTCAGCAAAGGCATCCAAGGCTTCCAGCCGGTTGAGGAAGGCCAATGTCGTAGCGTCCTCACTAGCCTTGTAGATACCTATGTACACGATTTGCTCATACACGTGGATGTGTAGGTCGACGAATTCTTGCAGGTCGAGGCGCCTCGCAGCAAGCGCGACCTCCAGGTGGACATTCTTCGTGGCATCGGCGGGCAGTCGCAGGGCCACCAGTGATTGAAAGAGGTTCCGGCCATGGAGTCCGATTAGGGTGGCAGGCAATGAGGAGCCCGGGCGCGCGGGCTGGAGGAGTACAGCGATGTCGTCCGCGAGCTTCTTGAGGACGGTGAACTTGTTGCTGTTGGCAACGATCATCTAGTCCAACTGAGAGTCATAGTTGGCGTCGTCAGCGACCATCCACCAGCCGGTCTCCAACACCGTCTGGAGACGATCCTCGGCGCCATGCCGCAGGCCGGCTTCGTGGACCATCTGGCGCAGCCGCTAGCCGCTCACGCGCATCGCCGCCATGGGTCTGGAGTGAGCTCTTTTGCGCTTAGTGTAGGTGCCTAGGCAAATGCTTAGGTGCGTACGATGTGGTAGATGCATTGGAATGGAGGGGCGCCTTTATATGAGGGCAATGAGGGCAAACTGCGTTGCATTCACATCGTGCAGCCTCTTTTCCCGGACCTCCTCCCATTACTTCCCTCATGCATTAATTGAAGGAGGATGCATTGGTCGTTCAACATATCAGGAACAGCTACTCCCTCCCTCGTTTGCATTAAAGCCGTATCGGGAACTGCGCCACCCGCTGTCAAATCGAATACTCCCTCCGTCTAGGTGAGTATTAAGTCATCTTACGAAAACCAAATAGTAAACACATAGGCGTGGTGCATTAACTCTCACGTTGTTTCTTATTTTTTGACATAAATAGAGGAATCAACCAATAAGAGATGTGGGGCTTGTATGCTTTTAATGAATTGAGACTATCAAACATGACATGCAGTGGCCAGTTCATTGCACAAGAACAAATACTCACACGCATCTTATAGCATCACATCCAATGGCTATAAAAGATGAATGAGACCAAATTATATCTCATCTAGATGAGTTCTAGCAAAACTGTATTAATAATACTTAGTACTCCTGTGCCATGTAGCATATATTAGTATCATGTAATACTTTATTTATTGCCATTTATGACATATAGTACTCAACTCTCTCTCTTTCTTCATTTAATTCTATGACACCTCATCAAAATTGCTAAGGCTAGTGCCATTACAACCAGCCTTACCTAAACATTAAGTTCTCTCGTTTTCCTCTCCACCTTGGTCACCTAGACGGAGGGAGTATACTATGCGGGCTTTTCTTGCGAGGTAGGAGGTGGGGCAGTTCCGCCTAGTCGGTTCGATAGAGACGCGAGAAGACGAGGGAGTAGGCTGCTGCAAACGTAGGGCTGTGTGATTTGACATCGAGTTACTGCTGGACAGGTGGGGCCCCGTGATTTGACTTGCCATTATCATTTTAACTGCGGCGCTACGACCGGCGTGAGTCTCCCGATTCCTGACCACCTCCATACAGGTGCCTCTCCCAATGCTCCACCATGTAGACTGTAGTAGAGGCTGGCTCTTGCATGAGAGCCCACTTCTCCACTTTTTCCTTGCCTCTCTTTCCTCCACATATGCAAAAATGCCATGTAAAGCGCACTATTATACTTAGGTTGGTCGTAATGGAGAGTATCATATATCATGCATATGATACTTTCGTATGATACTACATCCGTAATGCATAGTATCCTGTGTTGGTATCATAGGATAGTTTATTTATTGTCATGCATGACACATAGTAGCACATCATTTAATATGATACTACAGTATCATATTATGATACTCAACTCTCTCTTTTCTTCATTTAATTCGACATCACCTCATCAAGATTGCATAGTTGGCATGCATGATACTACTCCCATTACAAGCAGCCTTACTTGCTCCTATAGGTGCTAAGCTTGCCACATAGGCATAAAGTTTGATGTGGCAAGTTAATCAAGAAGAGAGAGACTAGTTTGGTGACTCAAGGAAGAAACGGTGCTAAGCGCGTGTACCTAGGTGAAAAGACAATTTTGAGTCTATAGCTAATTAAATGAACCAAACTTAGCAACACCATTTCATTGGAAGAGGTCACTCCTTGGAAAATGCAATAAATAATAGTACTCCCTGTGTCCCATATAATATAAGAACGTTTTTGGCACTACACTAGTGTCAAAAAACGTTCTTATATTATGGGACGGAGGGAGTACGAAGAAAGAGATAGAGAGGAGTAAAAAATACACGTATAGCCAACCTTATAGCTAACCTTGTTGTAGTATGAGTGAGTAAGTGATGACTATGTATGACATGCTAACATCAGATAGCCTAACGCACCGTGTCAAATCTCCAAGGGCGCGACCGCGCGAGCGACGCGACAGTCGTGGTAGGCGCGAGCGACGCGACAGTCGTGGTAGGCGTGACCATGATACAGGCTGCTGGCAGCCCTTGGATCTGAGATCAAACGGTCGCATGCTAAGTTGCTGAAAATTTGCAGAATAACCCTCCAGGATAGGATATTCACCCATAGGTCTAGAATAACGCCATGCAACCGTTCAATATCAGATCCAAGGGATCTCGGAAGCCCGTATCATGGGAGAATGGAAAGCCACTACCCTGCCGTTCGCATGCTGGCAGTTCGCTCCTACTCGTCCCTGCACGTCCTTCAATACTACGGCGGTTCGCTCCTAGTCGTCCCGTCCATTCACATTATGACAGTTCCACTAATCCTAACCCTCCTCCCAAATCCATGGCGTCCCAAATCTCCACGATCAGCAGTGAGTACAAGGTTAGAACCATCACCGGCGATGAGTTCGACGTCATCTACACCCATTCTTCCGCGATGGTGAAAGGATGCCTTTCTCACTTCAGACGCATGTTCAAAGACTCAGATGATGAGTGGGTCGCTGGGCTAGATGTTGAGTACACCACAGTCCTGGGACGAAAGAAGGATGTAAAGGACGAAGAGAGGAAGAAGCCCGCCGTGATCCAGGTTTTAGTGCATGACTTATGCTTGGTCTACCACATATGCCATGCCGACATTGAATGCCTGGATTTTAAGGAGTTTCTCGAGAGCAACCTAGTCAAATTCGTTACTGTAGACTTTGGTAACGACAAAGAAGTCCTGGGTTGGATAGGCCTCGTTGTAAGCAACACCTTCGACCTCCAGAAGAATCTGCTGGTGTCCTCTTGTCAGCCTTCAATGCTAACCCTGGCAGGAGCCATGGTTCATCCTTCGTACGGTAAACTGGAGAAACCTCCATACACGTTTCATCGTTATGCATGGCAGCGGAATGTACTAGATATAGACCACATCCACTACGCTGCAATGGATGGCTACCTTTGTTTCAATATCTACAAGGGTTGGATGAAGAGCAAGAGCCAAGTGTGCGGTTCAAGCAAAGAAGTATCGGCCAAGAGGAAGAGGGACAAGGACGAAGTCGAGGACGTGGACGAGGACTCCGAGTAAGGTGGCAGTGTCGTTGCTCATGGTGGTTCTAAGGCTGGCCATAGTGGGGAGTAACTTAGACTAGTAACATGCATACGTTACTAGTCTATATTACTACCTCTATAGTGCATAGTATCATATATTAGTATCATAGGTGGTCTCATTTATTGCCATGCATGACACATAGTAGCATCACATTTATTATGTTACAGTATCTACCTATGTTACTATAACCATCTCTCTCTTCTTTAATTGCCTGCCACATAAGCATGTTTGCGAGTCCCAAGTGCATGATACTACTTATGTTACCCCCACTATGGCCAGCCTAATGCAGTGTCTCCGGAATAGTTGCAAAGTTTAATTTCAGGTGTGCTTAATTTAATTTGAGGGGTGTGTTGTGCTGAGCCCCCTAGCAGAACTATGTTATGTTTCTTCTTGTTACTTTAATTCTTCAGTACGTACATACTAGTATTTCTTACATTTCATAATTTAGTTGGTATAATACTACCACTAGTTTCTTCACATTATATACGTACAATATATATGGCCAACATCATATAGCCAGCAGTTTAGTTGTCCAAGAATTTCACGGTGCTTAGTTTTGTCAAAAAAATCCAGGATGCTTAGTTTTATTTGAGGGGTGGGTTGTGCTGGACACCATTATTGTGACTAGCCTTTTTAATAGTACTATATGCATAATTTGGCGACAAGCGCTCTCTATATGGACCACTTTTTTTTAATTTCAAGTTTTGCTCCATGGCGCAATCCATCGATACTGCTGCTGTACAAAAGTATACATTTTTTAAAAGGCTAGAGGGCGGGGTAGTTTAGCTCGGTCGGTTTCACGAGAGGCGAGGGCCTTTGTGATTTGACGGCTCATTACTGCTGTCAAATCGAATAGTACTGCGCCGCCCGCTGCATGCCTGGCGCCTCCATTAAACCCCTCCATTAAATCCGCATGCAAACCGAGAATCCTACTCCGTCCACACGTCCGTTCATGAGCGGGCTGGAATTAAACGCAACACCGACCGAGCTCCTCCCGTCCTCCCTCAGTTTAAACGAGGCCAGACGCCGGCCAAGCTCCTACCGTCCACCCTCTATTTACACGAGGCCAGACAGACAGCGGGCAAGAATCGCACCCCTCCGCTGCTCCCCCATCTCCTCCTTCACCATTTTCTCCACTCTTCCGATGGCTTCCGATGAGCCTCTCTCCGGCATATTACCCGGCTGGGTTGCCCGCCGAGCCCTCCGGATACGGGCGAGGCCGCTCGGTGCTTCACCAACCTTGCTTGGCCCGACGGAGCCAGTTGCCGCCCCAAGCAGGCGCGTGGTTCAGCAACTCGCCGCTCCAGTTCAGCTTGATGAGGAGTGGCGAGTTTCTCCACGCCAGCAGGGCGGCGAGCACGCCGGTATAGGCGCCGTCGCTGCCGCGTCATACCGAGCCACCAGTGTCTGCGGTGGCCGCGCCTCTCGTGTCTGTGGGCGCGCCCCCCGTGCCTGTGGCAGTGCCATGCAGGCAGAGACAGAAGCTGGGTGCATGGAGAGCGACGAGCCAGTGGCCAGCTTCTCCGTGTCCATCGCCATCATCGAGGAGAAGTAGAACACGGGAGGCTGCCGCCACTTGGGACCCATGAAGGCCACCGCCGAGGCGATGACCACGGATTCAGGTGGTTTCTTTGCTGCTTCATCTCTTGTGAGGTCCTTCATCGACCCCGCAAGTGTCTGACGGACATGAGGAAGACAAAGGGATCCGCGGGCGGCCATTTAGAACTAAAATAAGTCTAGATACATCCATTTCTAGGACAAGTATTTCCGGACGGAGGGAGTATTAGTTATGCAAGAGAGCCGGATTGGCACCTCTTAGTTCATGTAAATGTAATGAAATCCATCATGTTTTATATGAAGATCCGACTTTTTATATGAAATCCTTCATGCTTATATGAAATCAGTTCGTGTTTGCACGAATTTAATCTAGTTGGTTACAGTTGTAAAAATATATGCCGCTGGCATTTGATGTCGTCCTCCGCGGAAGGAAGCGGGAGGAAATTTGCCGGCTGCCGTTGGAGATGCTCTTTATGCTGGAAATAATAGAGTGACATCCAATCCATTTGAGTTAATTGCCTGTATGATTGTCCCTCTATAAAAAGTTAATTACATGTACAGTGTACATGTGACTTGCAGGGTGGCTACAGCTTTGTACAGAAAGTTAAAAAGAAACAAGTCCATCCTTAATCTTGTATTCTAAGTACTGTGTGGGTTCCACTGTTAGTACAGTAGCGAAAGAAGTATATATTAAATAAGCAGAGTAATATATAATATAAAAATTTAAATTTAAAAGACAGAATTCAAACTCATGTCATCGCGTTGCGAGCATCCGGCGCTAACCAGCCCAGCACATTTTTGTTGTAGACCATGCTAAAGATATATCTCCATGTCTACTCTTATATATACTCCATTCGTTCCTAAATATTTGTCTTTTTCAGATTTCAAATGGACTACCACATACGGATGTGTATGTAGACATATTTTAGAGTGTAGATTCACTCATTTTGCTCCGATGTCTTTTCGGGAAGGGGTTAGATTTGTCCTTGATTTATTTATGAGGTATCCAGATGGCACTGCACCACCAAGAAAAGAGGGTAACATCAAAATTGTGGACTACTTTTTTGAGTATGTTGGTAAGGTCCGGTCATAGTCACTTGTTGAAATCTCTAAAAAGACAAATACTCCCTCCGTCCGGAAATACTTGTCATCAAAATGGATAAAAGGAAATGTATCTAGACGTATTTTAGTTTTAGATACATCTCTTTTTATCCATTTTGATGACAAGTATTTTCGGACAGAGGGAGTAGAAAACATAGTTGGTGATGATGGTGTGCGTGCCATCCTGCAATATAGGCCGTTGGATTTATATCTAACGGATAGGAAAGAAACTATGGCAATTTTGCAAAAATATACCCACACGTCTCTCCATGTCCGCAAATAAGGCCTTCCCTCGTTCAGCCTTTTCTCTCACAAGATAAACTACTCATACAAATGCATCTTGATGTTCCGTGCAACGCATGGGAAACTAGCTAATTTCTTTTAAAATAGTTGCTGCGATAATTTGGTTGAAGTGATATATTTTATGTCTACCCCGAATGATTTCAAATTCACTAGTAGTAACAAAGAAAAGTTTGCCTTGTTAATTAACAGAAAACAGGGTGAAAACTATCACATCAGGCCGGTAAAAACAAGGCACACTAGGTTCAGCGTCATCGTCACTATAGTTGTGCGTGCACGAGAAGTTTACATATCGAGGGGGCTACCGAGCGAGGCAGCGAGACACAATGTTTGAGAGAGAAACCAATTGACAGATTATGATCAGATCGAGTTGTCGTCCTTCTGCTGTCATTGTTGGGGGGAGAGAAAGACGTATCGAGAGTGTGCGCGGTAGGCACAAAGGCACAACTAGAGTGTGTGTGTGTGTGTGTGTTTTGTGTGTGTGTGTGTTTGAAAGAGGAGTAGATAGATTATTATCAAGATCGATGTGCTACCCTACTCCTTCAGTGTCGGGTAGTGTGTGTGTGTGTGTGTATGTTTGAGAGAGAAGCCAGTCGATAGATTAGTATCAAGATCGAGGTGTCACCCTACTTGAGGGAGTCCTGGATTAGGGGGTGTCCGGATGGCCGGACTATGACCTTTGGTCGGACTCCCGGACTATGAAGATACAAGATTGAAGACTCCGTCCCGTGTCCGGATGGGACTTTCCTTGGCGTGGAGGGCAAGCTTGGCGATACAATATGAAGATCTCCTCCCATTGTAACCGACTCTGTGTAACCCTAGCCCTCTCCGGTGTCTATATAAACTGGGGAGTTTTAGTCCGTAGGACGAACAACAATCATACCATAGGCTAGCTTCTAGGGTTTAGCCTCTCTGATCTCGTGGTAGATCCACTCTTGTACTACCCATATCATCAATATTAATCAAGCAGGAGTAGGGTTTTACCTCCATCGAGAGGGCCCGAACCTGGGTAAAAACATCGTGTCCCTTGTCTCCTGTTACCATCCGCCTAGACGCACATTTCGGGACCCCCTGCCCGACATCCGCCGGTTTTGACACCGACATTGGTGCTTTCATCGGGAGTTCCTCTGTATAGTCACCCTTAGGCCCGATGGCTTCTTTGATCATCAACCACGACATAGTCCAGGGTGAGACTTTTCTCCCCGGACAGATCTTTGTATTCGGCGGCTTCGCACTGCTGGCCAACTCGCTTGGCCATCTGGAGCAGATCGAAAGCTACGCCCCTGGCCATCAGGTCAGGTTCGGAAGTTTGAACTACACGGCCAACATCCGCGGGGACTTGATCTTCGACGGATTCGAGCCACGGCCGAGCACGCCGCGCTGTCACGATGGGCATGATATAGCTCTGCCGCCGGACAGCGCCCAAAGCGTCGCTCAGGTGCCCGCTCCGACCATTAGCTCGGAACTAACCACGCTAGTCGGGGATGGACGGTTGGACGCCACCCCGGGAGCCGCAATCTCTACGGCGATAGAGCCAAATACCAGCTTAGTCCTTTGCAAGGCCCGTGAATCCAAGGTGCCGGACTCCCTTCCGGACTCTGTATATCCCGCACCCCTGCCGATCAAACCCGATTGGGCTCCGATCATGGAGTTCACCGCAGCGGACATCTTTCAGCACTCGCCCTTTGGCGATATCCTGAATTCACTGAAGTCTCTCTTTGTCAGGAAAGCCCTAGCCGAACTACGGTCATCATGGTTGGGATACGGATGACGAAGAAATTCGAAGCCCACCCACCACCCACTTCGTAGCAACTGTCGATGATTTAACCGACATGCTCGACTTTGACTCCGAAGACATCGACGGTATGGACGCCGATGAAGGAGACGACCAAGAACTAGCACCTATAGGGAACTGGAAAGCCACCTCGTCATATGACATATACATGGTGGACACCCCCAAAGCAGGGGAGGGCGAGGAAAAAATGGAGGATGACCCCTCCAAGAAGCAATGCAAGCGCCAACGTCAGTGGCGCCGCTCTAAGTCCCGCCAAAGCAAAAACGGCGATTCCGGCAACGGAGATAACAACACGCCGGACAGCGCCGAAGATAACCGCCTCCAGCAGGATTCAGTGGAGGAGGACAAAGGAGCCATCCCTCATGAGAGAGCGTCCGACAGAGAGGTTGAGGACGACAACTATATGCCTCCCTCCGAAGACAAGGCAAGCCTCGACAACGATGAATTCGTCGTGCCAGACGATCCTGTCAAACAAGAGTGTTTCAAACGCAGGCTTAGGGCCATGGCAAGAAGCCTCAAGAAAAAACAGCAGCAGCTTAGAGCTGACCAAGACTTGCTAGCCGACAGATGGACCGAAGTCCTGGCGGCCGAAGAGTATAAACTCGAGCGCCCCTCCAAGAGCTACCCAAAGCGCAGGATGCTACCCCAACTGGACGAGGAAGCAACTAAACCTACATCACCAGCGTACGATGCGCCCAATCGGCCACCCCGTGGCCGCGACAGAGAGGCCTTCAGGCCCTCGACCCAAGCCGCACCCCGGTACCGCTCAAAACATACCAGAGTACGGGGAGACGCAATCGACCTGCGAGACATATTGGAGAACAAGGCAAGGCAAGCAAGATCGATCTATGGATCGCATGGGCGCCCCGCTTCACGTGACGCTAGCCGTCACGCCGGACAAGATAAGTACGTCTAGGCCGAGTACAACAGACCAAGCTCATCTGAGCTGCGTCGTGATATAGCCCAATACAGGGGCACCGCATACCCACTATGCTTCACAGACGAAGTAATGGATCATCAAATCCCCGAGGGTTTTAAACCCGTGAACATCGAATCATACGATGGCACAACAGATCCTGCGGTTTGGATCAAGGATTATCTCCTTCATATCCACATGGCCCGTGGTGATGATCTACATGCCATCAAATACCTCCCGCTCAAGCTTAAAGGACCAACTCGACATTGGCTTAACAGCCTGCCAGCAGAGTCAATTAGTTGCTGGGAGGACCTGGATTCCGCCTTCCTTGACAACTCCAGGGCACTTATGTTCGACCACCAGACGCCGATGACCTAAGCCACATAATCCAGCAGCCAGAGGAATCGGCCAGGCAATTCTGGACACGGTTCCTAACTAAGAAAAATCAAATAGTCGACTGTCTGGACGCCGAGGCCCTTGCTACCTTCAGGCACAATATCCGAGACGAGTGGCTTGCCCGGCACGTAGGACAGGAAAAGCCGAAATCTATGGCAGCCCTGACGACACTCATGACCCGCTTCTGCACGGGCGAAGACAGCAGGCTGGCTCGTAGCAATAACATAACCAAGAGCTTTGGTAATTCGGATACCAAGGACAACAATGGCCGGTCACGTCGCAACAAACATAAGCGCCACATTAACAATGACAATACTGAGGATACGGCTGTCAACGCCGGATTCAGAGTCTCTAAACCCGGTCAGCGGAAGAAGCCATTCAAAAGAAACCCTCCGGGCCCATCCAATTTAGACCGGATACTCGACCGCTCGTGCCAGATACATGGCACCCCCGAACAACTAGCCAACCACACCAACAGGGATTGTTGGGTGTTCAAGCAGGTAGGCAAGTTAAGTGCCGAAACAAGAGACAAGGGGCTGCGTAGCGATGACGAGGAGGAGCCCCGGCCGTCGAACAACAGAGGATAGAAGGAATCCCCCCCGCAAGTACGGACGGTGAACATGATATACGCAACACACATCCCCAAAAGGGAGAGGAAGCGTGCTCTCAAGGACGTCTATGCGTTGGAGCCAGTCGCCCCAAAGTTCAACCCATGGTCCTCCTGCCCGATCACTTTTGATCGAAGGGACCACCCCACGAGCATCCGTCACGGCGGATTCGCCGCATTGGTCCTAGACCCAATTATCGACGGATTTCACCTCACCAAAGTCCTAATGGACGGTGGCAGCAGCCTGAACCTGCTTTTTCAGGATACAGTGCGAAAAATGGGTATCGATCCCTCAAGGATTAAACCCACAAAGACAACCTTTAAAGGCGTCATACCAGGTGTAGAAGCCAGCTGTACAGGCTCGGTTACACTCGAAGTGGTCTTAGGATCCCCGGATAATTTCCGAAGCGAAGAGCTAATCTTCGACATAGTCCCATTCCGCAGTGGCTATCACGCCCTGCTCGGACGAACCGCATTTGCAAAATTCAATGCGGTGCCGCACTATGCATACCTCAAGCTCAAGATGCCAGGACCTCGCGGAGTCATCACGGTAAATGGAAACACCGAACGCTCTCTCCGAACGGAGGAGCACACGGCGGCCCTAGCGACGGAAGTACAGAGTAGCCTCTCAAGGCAATCCTCCAACCCAGGTGTCAAACGTCCGGACAATGTCAAGCGAGCCCGAAGTAACCTACAACAAATCCGGCTGGCACGTTCCGAGCAAGCATAGCAGTGCGGCCCCAATCCCAGCCCTCGCCAGATGGTGATATCGGTACCACGCGTACACAATTACGCCTTAGAGATACCATGGGCATAAGGGGAGGGGCACAACTACGGCACACCCAGAATGCGGCTCAACCGCACTAAGGGGCTCCCTATTCCGTCGTTACCTTTTTATACACTTTCAGGTCCCAACTATTTGGAAGGCCTGTCCAGCAACACACTCGCCGAACATACGATGCAACAGCCAGGGAGAAAACAAGCCGCGTCAAATGTCCAGGTGGTCTCTATAACGAGCTTAATACCTGTTTTACTTACAATCCCGCAGCTTGCCCCTGGAGGGGGACATGTCAAATAAACCCATCTCTTGCTTATCGCACTACTTGTATCGTTCTGCTCTCACAGCAGCCCTTTTTTAATAAACAATACATAGCTCTTATCTATTATTGTACTGATTTATTTTTCATATATACAAATATGTTCAGTCATGACATTCTGCAACCGTGCACTTTGGTACGGCCAATACACCAGGGGCTTAAGCACCCCATAACATGGTGTGAGAAGACCGAACACTCTCATGAGTGCGGCACCCCGAACTTATAGCACTATATGCATCAGCTCCGAATCATGTCTTTGGTCAATAGTTGGGTTTGCCCGGCTCCCATGTTTTGGTACCTTACGTTCCGCAATGTTGGCTAAGGTAGCGGTGGGAGAACTACTGCGATTGTGCCCCAGTTGAGCTGGGTTAACACCTCAGTAGAGAAAGCTAAAACTGACCGTCATGATAGTGTGAGAGACCGGTCGCTGTTCGCGAGGTTTTTCGAGTCCTTAAAGACTCATGCCGCTTAGAGCGAGGAACCGGACTTATTTGGCCTAGGCATGGATAGCGCCCCGAACTCGGTCTTCCGAATACTAGGGGCTTCGCCGAAATTTAAAATTATAGAATTTTATGGCCAAGTGAGAGTGATAAAGCATTATAAGTCCGACGGCCTGGTTCGTTGTGCTGAGCGCCTCCCTAGATGGACCCAAGAATGGGAACAAGAGCGCTCAGGTTTATCCCGAACACCCCAGCACTCGTGGCATGGGGGTCAAAGCCGATGACTTGCATCTCTCAGATTTGATAAACGGCCGCACAGAAGGTAATATTTTAAATTAACAAGTGTTGCTTAACGCATATGAATAAAGTTTTCAGTGTATAGGATAAACAGATGCGGGTCTACTCAAAAATTACATCTTTGGAGCATTCGTCCGCTATACGGCGAGCACCCTTCAGGACGCCCTTATAATACATCTCGGGCGTGCGATACTCCTTGCCCGGTGGTGGCGCGTCCGTCAAAAGCTTCTCAGCGGCCAGCTTGCCCCAGTGCACTTTAGCACGGGCAAGGGCCCGACGGGGCACCTTCGATACAAACGGAGTGCTTGACGACCTCAATCCACGAACACGCGTCCACCAGCCGCCGCACCAGACCGAAGTAGCTCCCAGGCATGGGTTCTCCAGGCCACAGCCGAGCTATGAGGCCCTTCATGGCCTGTTCGGCCACCTTGTGGAGCTCGACCAGCTGCTTCAGCTGATCGCTCAGGGGAACCGGATGTTCGGCCTCAGCATACTGAGACCAGAACACTTTTTCCGTTGAGCTCCCCTCTTCGGCTCGGTAGTATGCGGCGGCATCAGACACGCTATGGGGCAGATCAGCGAACGCTCCTGGAGAGCTCCAGATTCGGGTAAGTAGCAGATAATTAACTTTTATATTCTTGCTTTGCATAAAGAATGCCTTACCCGCCACTATCTTCTTCATCACCTCAATCTCCTGGAGGGCCTTCTGGGATTCGGCCTTACCGTTTTTGGCATTCTCAAGAGCCAGGGCAAGCTCAGACTCTCGAGTCTTCGAGTCACGCTCCAAACTCTCATGCTTTTCCACGAGAGCCTGGAGCTCTTGCCGCACCTCCGCCACTCGCGCCTCCTGCTTCTCTCGCTTGGTGCGCTCCAGGGCCGCACTATTTTTGGCCTTGGAGACCACCTCCTTCAGGGTCGCCACCTCGGCTGTGGCCCCTGCAACATTTAAGTTGGTCCTGTCATTATTTGCAACCAAGTATTTCTATATACATTTATATGCGGTATTACATACCCTCCTTGTCCTCGAGCTGCTTCTTGGCACGGCCGAGCTTTTTCTCGGACCTCTCGAGATTCTCCTTGAAGGCATTGACCTCCGCAGTCAGTGCGGCAGAGGTCAGCAGCGCAGCCTGCATTCCCATATTGACATATTTTTATTAGACTCCTGCGTATATCTTTTTAGATCCTCAGCTCGGCTTTTCTTTCCGAACGCCGAACTGAGCATCAGGGGCTACTGTCTATGCGGTGAAATTTTCATATGTTTTTGAACACATACCTCAAAGCTTGTTAATAGGCTTGTACAGGCTTCTGTCAGCCCTCTCTTGGCGGACTGAACCTTCTGAATCACCGCACTCATAACAGTGCGGTGCTCCTCGTCTAGGGAGGCGCCGTTAAGCACCTCCAACAAATTGTCCGACGTCTCCAGTTGGATAGAGGCCGCCAGCGTCGTGGGCTTGCCCTTCTTATGAAGGCGCCGCCTGTCGGACTCTGGAACCATTGACGGTTCCGGAGCAGTGTCCGGCCCGGGGCCGGACTTGGATCCCTCCGGGGCTTTACCCCCTTTGGGCCTGGGGTCCGGGAGGTTGCCTTGCGGCGCCTCCAGGACCACCTCCTCCTGGTTTAGTCCCTTTCCGGACTCCACCTCGGCATCGTTCGTGGGGAGAGGGGAGGAGGCCTTCGGAAGTGAAGCACTATTCACATCCGACGAATCCAAGGAGCCGCTCGTCGAATTGTCGAGCTGAGCCTTGGGCGGACTGCTTGATCAAATACGGCGTCAGAAAATGCCAAATAATGGAGGGGCGTCGTAAGTTATTCGGATAGCCGGACACTTACGATCTTGCCAGGGGCTTGACCCTGGACGGCCATTCCTCCCCACCTCCTTCGGCATCGGAGGCGTAGTCCAGCAGAAGGGTTTTCCCCTTCTTGGACCCTCCGGCCTCCCCAGTTGGGGCGGCCTTTCTTTTCTTTCCTCCCCCGTCGGAGAGGGAGAGGCTTCTTCTTCTTCTTCCTCCTCCTCGTCTTCAGAGGCGGAGGGTGCTTCGGGGTTGTTGGGCGACGAATCTGACACCCCCAGGCGCCGGGAGCTCTTGCAAGTCTCCATGGCCTTCTTCTTGGCCTTCTTCTCCGGCACCACGTGAGGTGCGGGAACCAGCAGCCCTGTCAATTGGGCGTCCGCTGGGTCTTCTGGTAAGGGAGCCGGACAGATCATCTGCCCGGACGTCTTCAGCCAGCCCTGTTAAAGGAAAGGGAGTTTAGACCCCACATAGAGTCAGACTATGAAAGATATAGTTCCCGTAAAGGGTAGAGTAGCTTACCTTGCTGGCCTGGCGCCGCGAGCTGAATCTGCGATCTTCGATAGCGGATGCGGGTGCCTCAGCGCCCTTAAACAGCACCTTCCAGGCATCTTCGTACAAAGTGTCGAAAAGTTGGCTCAAGGTTTGGTGCTGTGCCGGATCAAACTCCCACAATTTGAAGGCCCGTTGTTGGCATGGGAGGATCCGGCGGATGAGCATGACCTGGACTACGTTGACAAGGTTCAGA
Organism: Triticum dicoccoides; assembly: GCF_002162155.2. Classification (NCBI taxonomy): domain Eukaryota; kingdom Viridiplantae; phylum Streptophyta; class Magnoliopsida; order Poales; family Poaceae; genus Triticum; species Triticum dicoccoides. The sequence goes on along the minus strand of NC_041381.1, from coordinate 53,778,292 downwards.
TTCTTGTTCACCAGCTTTTTGACGCAGGTTTGAAGTCCGGTAAGCTCCTCCGAATCCCCCCATGTTAAGCCCGTCTCTTTCCAGTAAGTGAGATGTGTGGGAAAGCCAGATCGAAATTCGGGGGCCGCCACCCATTTGGGATCACGCGGCTCGGTGATGTAGAACCACCCCGATTGCCATCCCTTTATTGTCTCCACGAAGGAGCCCTCGAGCCATAGGACGTTGGCCATCCGGCCCACCATGGCACCTCCGCACTCCACTTGGCGCCCTCCCACTACCTTCGTCTTGACATTAAAAGTCTTCAGCCATAAGCCGAAGTGGGGCTGGATACAGAGGAAGGCCTCGCACACGATGATAAATGCCGAGATGTTGAGGATGAAGTTCGGGGCCAGCTTGTGCAAGTCCAGGCCATAGTAGAACATGAGCCCCCGGACGAACATGTGAAGAGGAAAACCCAGTCCGCGGAGGAAATGAGGGAGAAATACAACCCTCTCATGGGGCCTAGGGGTGGGGATGAGTTGCCCCTCATCTGGAAACCGGTGCGCGATGTCGTTAGACAAGTATCCAGCCTTCCTCAGCTTTTTGATTTGCCCCTCCGTGACGGAGGAGGCCATCCATCTACCTCCCGCTCCGGACATGACTGGAGAAGGTTGAGGTGGGAAGTGCGGGCTTGGGCGTTGGAGCTCGAGCGCGCAGGGACGAATAAGCAAAGGAGGAAGAAGGCGTGAATGGAAAGGGCGGATTCTTATCCCCTTTATATGGGCGGATGAAACTACGAGCCCCCCACCGGCCTAATAAAACTCGCTTATCTCCCAAGCGCCACGGTTAATGGCACGGTTGGGTTACCCACGCCCGTATTGATGAGAATCCCGGAATAAGGGGACACGATCTCTGCTTTGACAAGACGTGCCAAGGAAACCGCCTCGCTAAACGCGCTGAGGTGGAACAGTAAAATGAATAAGAGCCTGGCCGTGGCATGATGTCACGCTGCGGAATACGTCAGCAGATTAGATTGGTGCAAATATTATTCTCTCTACGGTGGCATGTGGAACTTATTTTGCAGAGTCGGACACTATCCTGGTGTACAACATCTTCTATGAAGTATTCGGAGGAGGAACCCGCCTTGCAATGCCGAAGACATCTTGCACGCCGGACTCGTCTTCATTAAAGCCTGGTTCAGGGGCTACTGAGGGAGTCCTGGATTAGGGGGTGTCCGGATGGCCGGACTATGACCTTTGGTCGGACTCCTGGACTATGAAGATACAAGATTGAAGACTCCGTCCCGTGTCCGGATGGGACTTTCCTTGGCGTGGAGGGCAAGCTTGGCGATACGATATGAAGATCTCCTCCCATTGTAACCGATTCTGTGTAACCCTAGCCCTCTCCGGTGTCTATATAAACCGGGGAGTTTTAGTCCGTAGGACAAACAACAATCATACCATAGACTAGCTTCTAGGGTTTAGCCTCTCTGATCTCGTGGTAGATCCACTCTTGTACTACCCATATCATCAATATTAATCAAGCAGGAGTAGAGTTTTACCTCCATCGAGAGGGCCCGAACCTGGGTAAAAACATCATGTCCCTTGTCTCCTGTTACCATCCGCCTAGACGCACAGTTCGGGACCCCCTACCCGAGATCCGCCGGTTTTGACACCGACACTACTCCTTCGGTGTTAGAAAG
>NC_041381.1:53747185-53776327 GCF_002162155.2 Triticum dicoccoides | reverse complement strand
GGGGGGGGGGGCAGTGACACTCACATATCTCTACTCTTATAAAAAAACAGAGTTGGTGATGATGGTGTTCCTGCCATCCTACAATATAGGCCATCCGATTTATATCCGATGGATAGGAAGGAAACTATGGCAATTTTGCAAAAAGATACACACACCCCTCTCCGCATTTGCAAATAAGGCATTCCGTCATTCATCCTTTTGTCCCACAAGATAAACTTCTTATAAAAATGCATCTTGATGTTGCGTGCAACGCATGTGCATCTTGCTAGTAGGGAGAAGGAGTTTGTGTGACACATATCTAGCTATATTAAGGGATAGGTAGATAGCATATGTGTGAGAGACATTATTATACTTTGACACATTAGTGGTTGTGGGTGGGCGGAATTAAAGAGGTGGGCGCGTTAGACATAGAGAGCGTGTGTGTTTCTGTGTGAGAGACGTGTAGGATGGGGTAGAAAGACGAATTTAACACTGACGGAGGGAGAGAAATACATGAAGTGCGTGTGTGTGATTCCGATGCCCATAGCATAATGAGATATGTATGCATGTGAGACAGATTGCACAATTCATTCACGTATCACTATCTAGCGATCGTGGACGTGCATCGCTTGAACATAAGTCAATATCTACTTCGTATGGTGGCCAAAGGTACAATATTGATTCAATGCTATAAAGATTGGACACTCACATATCACATTTTTTTTCTATTTAAATAAACCTTTTCAGTTGTGCATGCCAAAGTTACAGTGATGTTTCTTCAAACAACCAATGTAGCTATCATGTACATGCACCATTGTTACTCTTACATTCAAATTCATTAGTCTTGGATGATTTAAGTTTCTATTTTGAAGTAATTTATGAAATATTCGTATATGAATTCAACGGGTATGCAATTTATGAAATGGAGGCTTTTTATATTATGAGGTAACACTTTTAAGTAGCTGACTACAATATCCATTTCTTTTTGTGCGCCTCTACACTAACACGTCAATGCATTATGTTTAAAGTAAATAACCAATGGCACTAAATTATCTATTTACACGAGAAATACATAGGCTGAGCGTTTGATCCCTTTTTTGTGAACGCGCCACTACACCCGTACAATTGGCCACGCCCGTGTGAACGTCCAAGTTATCGGCACATCATCCCGAGTTATTGTCTTTTTTCTGGTGTGGACTTCACACCAGTTATTAACTGCTGACGCGTGCACCGTGTACACAGTCTAGCATGATCTTCCCGCTAGCACGGTCCAAAATTAGTTGAAACCGGATACGAACAATCCCGCGGGCGGCAAAATCTCCCGCCTCCTTCTAAAATTTCCGCCACCTTAGTTTTTATCATGCGAAATCCCCCTTTTGTCCTTGGTGCACGGAGAGCAACAGTTACAATACCGCCCTCGTCTACATGATAGGTCGGGGCTGCTTTGGTAACTTCCGGTTCCCCCCACTACACGGCACCCCCGTTCCTCTCCCCCTCCCGCAAAAACGACTAACTCCACAGCACTAGAGCATCTTACATCACGCCGTCCATACTTCATCGCCCTTTCTCCCCTCCCCTCTCCAAACCCTAGACTGCTCATCCACCGGCGTACCATAGCCCATTCACTGCCAGCGGCATCCACCTCGCCGTATCTGCTTCTGCGGCCGCATCTACCCCTCCCACCTCCCCTAGAAACAAGTAGACTGCTCATCCAACACTATACCACAGCCCATTCAGTGTCGGCCTTGTCCAAAGCGCCGAATCTTCTTCGCCGGTACTCTCGTCAACCGTCGCGCATCTGCAGCGGCTCATTCGTACTCCCCACCGGAGACGCTTCATCCACACACCCCGGAGCCGCCCCACCGACGCCCTCGTCGACGGCCTCTGATCCTCTTCGCCAACACCTTCCTCAACCCTACCGGAGCCGCTTCGCCGACACCTTCCTCAACCCTACCGGAGTCGCTTCGCCGACACCATCGTCAACCCTACCGGAGTAGCTTCGCCTATACCATTCTCAACCCTAACGGGGCCGCTTTGCCAACTCACAAGTCCACGGCCTCAGATCTGCTTCCTCGCACCCTCATCCAACCTACCGGAGCAGCTTCTGACGCCACGTCCACGGCCGCAGATCCGCATCGTCGACACCACCGTTAACCCAACCACCGGAGCAGCTTCTGACACCCCGTCCACGGCCGCAGATCCACGTCGTCGACACCATCCTTAACCCAACGACCGGAGCAGCTTCTGACGCCCCGTCCACGGCCGCAGATCCGCGTCGTCGACACCATCCTTAACCCAACCACCAGAGCAGCTTCACCTACGCCGTCGTCCACGGCCACAGATCCGCTTCGCCCACACCGTAGTTCACCCTACCGGAGCCACTCCACAAACACCCTACTCGATGGTTCTAGATCTCCTTACGGACCCCGACAGCCACTGCAGCGTCATCACCCTTGACGTTTCTAACCCGATTCCCACCGTCTGGAGAGATACCAAGAACCCACCACGGCCTAGGTACTTGTCACCTTTAAACCCGTCCAGCATCACCTGCCCGATGTACTTTAAATATACTAACCGGTAGCTGTTACCTGTTATGCAGCTGGCTAAAACTACAAGGATGATGTTTCTTCTGGATCTAATAGCTTGGCCAACCAAGATCCTGGACTGAGGCATTGCTATGATCTTGTAAGCGCGTCTCTCTCTCTTGTATTGTTCTGTGCCTGCCAGCGTGCTTTGCTAGGATTTTCGACCAGTAATCCATTTGTGCACAGAATGATTTCTACTACTGGCTGCTAAATTAGATATGTAGATGTCATACATGATACTACCTCGTACCTCCATTCCTAAATATAAGTCTTTCTAGAGATTCCACTATAGGCCACATACGGAGCAAATGAGTGAATCTACACTCGAAAAATGCATCTATATACATTTGTATGTGGTCCAGACTGGAATCTCTACAAAGACATATATTTAGGAATAGGGGTAGTACATTACACAAAATCGTAGGTGGCATGTAGGAATTCCAGTGCACTACTTAGGCTCCCGTAGAGTGCCTGCTAGTCCAGCATACAGAGTCATGGCTAGTTTATGGTACACACACAATCGTTAATTGTTGGTTTAAATATGCACAAGGGATATGCAATGTAGTATCATGTAGAGATGTCTGAAATTAGCCGTGTCAACTTGCAGATAGGGTTACACACTGAAAAAGTACAAGATGTATGTGGCAATTTCATGGAACATCGCAAAAAAAAGGAGAGGCAGCGGTGAGCCTATACAGTGTGCCTTCTGCCGCAACACCTCAAGGCCATGGCCTGGGAGGAGGGGAGGGGGAATAAGGTGCCTTCTGCCGCAGTGTGGCATCAGCCGTAGTTCTGCAGCGCCCGCCGGAGTAGTGCGTTGGACGAAGCACAGTGGAGCAGCTGCTGGAGACCATGAGAATGAGGGGCGGCGCCAGAGGAAGGAGCAGCCAGGGAGATTTGCCCCTACCCGCCGGCCATGTAGCCTAGCTGGACATAGCATTGTCGAGGACCAGGCCAGATGGGACCAGTGGTGACGGCTCGCTGGAGGAACCCTAGTGCTGCAGGCAGGGGATCGAGGTAGAGGGAAAGGGGAGAGGAGATGCAAGCGGGCAGGCAATGAATGCTTGCATGTTTGTTTTTACTTGAGGGTCAGGTGTGACACGGGCGTCAGCAGTTGCATTTTGAGTGTAATATAGGCAGACAACAGAGTCATTTCAAAATTCCCCTTCCCTTCAATTTTTAGTGAGGTTCTACCCGAAACACCCCCTCCAAAGCGAAATTAGTTAAGCCCAAGCCCATAACTCAAAAATGACTTCTTTACATCTTTTATGGCTTATTTTGACAATATGCCCTGAAAAGGCAGAATCGAACTGGCCCTTAACCTGCAATTCAATTGTGTGTGCAATGATGAATCATTCATGCCTGCTATCTGTACATTTAGGCATCATCATACATGGCATAACCTAATACATGTGCATTCCATTGTGGAATCTGGAATATGCAATGTTTATGTTAGTTCATACGTTGCACATGATGTTTAAATGCCCCTTAAATCTGGTCAGTCAAGTGATGGTCTTTAAGCCTCCTTCTTTGCTTCTTTTCTTGATATGTAAGATTTGCTCACACATCCGTTCAATTGCTTTTTTGCATCAGCCAGCCATACTAGGATTGTTTGCTTTGATTACTTGCTTTTCTTGACCTAACACTCTAACAGAGCTTGTCAACGATTTAAACACTAAGGGCTGCTGTAGTGGGGCCTTGTCTAACTCATAGGTGACATAAAGGTTTGGCTGTACACTACAGTAGGCTCTCCAAGAGTACCTGGAGATCCAGTTCGAAGGTATGCCTAGTTTTTACATAGTGCAGACATAGTAAATGCTCATTTCATTGTGTGCAAGTGCAAGAGATGCGGCATGTTTCATTATGTGGTGTTGTTTTGTTATAATCTCATCCTTTTGTGTTCACAGACTGGAAAGTATGCATATTTATCTTCCAAGGAGACCAGTAACTAGTTTGTGTCACCTTGCAGAGGGGGTGCAATGGAGATAAGATTGAGGATTTCCATGTACAAGATGTTAGGAAGGATCCTTGCAAGAGAAGTAGGAGTTGCGCTGAGCCTCTTCAACCTGCTAAGGTAAGTCACTGTATGCAACTCAACAGTTCAATTCCTTGTTTGTTTCAGGCATAGTTAATTTGCTCTTTTCAATTGCTTTATTTGTCCTCAGTTAATAAGATGACCAAATAATCATGCCTATTGTTCGGTACTTGTATAGCTATTAGTTGACATAATTAAAGGCCTTACCATTTAATTACTCTGTTGAAGTGTGCCTGAAGCTTTGAAGTCTATTAACCAACTATTATTGCATGAGGCTCACAATCTAGTTTATACTACACTAATGATTGCATAGTTTTGCCTGTTGTAGTATGTTTGTATGAAACCCTCTGCTGTTCATTATGCTCCCTAAGACTTTAATTGAGATACGGAATGGCCAACTGCTTGCTTATACGCAACGTGCTGTCTAAATTTGTAACTTGTCTGTGTTTTCGATTGGGCCCCAACATCATGCTCCTCTGGTGAACTAAGAGGGATTTCTGTATGCAGGCTGCACAAACTATCTTTCTTATAATTTTTAAAATATCACTTGCTTATGCTTCATGACGTGTAGCATTATTGTTAGTCCTGGTTTTCCATGTAGTACAAAATAATGTCTTGCTCGCTTCACTGTTGTAACTATATTTTTGCCCTAGTCATGTGTACTTACAGAAACATTTCAGGATGAAGTGACATCAACACAAAGATCTGCGAGCAGTGCGGCATGGCCGTTACCAAATGATTATGGATTAGAATTGGAATGTGCTGATGTTCTCGAGCATGAACTAGAGGTGGCAAGACAACGTGTACATGATTGTCAACATTTAATCAACAAGTTGAGACTGGACATGCAGGTATTAGATGCATGAGTCAAAAAAATGAAACAAGACACTGAGGTAACCATGAAGGAATTGGAGATTTTGCAAACTGAAATTTGTGCTACCTGAATCCGGCCAATCGATTATAGTTCAAATGGAGTTAAGTTGATGCGCGGCCATGATGTATGAGCTGTATTTGCCCAGTGTATGTAATTTGTTGTTTGTGTATGCTTTTTTAACACCTGTGCCGAACCATAATGCCCAGTGGGTATAATCGGCTGTAATTTCTTTATTGTATAGTGTAGGATTATTCTGCCTTTCTATGCCTTGATCTCTTTGTTGTATAGTGTATGCTTTTTTAGAGGTGATAGTATTGAGTAGGATAATTCTTTGAATATGCTATATCGTTCAAACAAGGGCCAACTCGCCCGACCATGGCCCTTCACCGGCCGTCGGATCCATGGGCCTTCAATGGGCCGTCTGACCCATGGGCCTTCAATGGGCCGTCGGACCCATGGACCTTCGGCTCCATGGGCCTTCTAATGGGCTGCCGGATCCATGTGCCTTCAATGGGCCGTCGGATCCATGGGCCTTCTACATCTCGTATGATCCATGGGCCTTCTACGTCTCGTAGGATCCATGGGCCTTGTAAGGGCCGACTCATTTATGGGTATTATACGGGCCATTAATGGGAAATAGACGGGCCTTTAATGGAAATGGTACATTTTATGGGCTGACCATAACGGGCCGTTATTAGGCCGTATTTGGTGATGCTATGAAAATGGCCCAACAGATTAACGGTCCACAAATGGGCTGGCTGTAACGACGGGCTGAATTTGGCCCACAAGTGGAAAATGACAGTAACGGGCCGTAAGTAACCGAATGCTGCAAATGAGCCCAAGAATAAATGGGCCCTCAGAAGGCCGAAAGATAACTTGGGCTGGAAATGGCCCAATGGAATAACGGGCTGTTAATGGGTATAAAGTTATACATTATTCATTACAGGCCAGTTTCACCACGGGCCCTTTATGGGTGTAAAGTGATACACTATTCATTACGGGCCAGTTTCACCACGGGCCGTTAATGGGCCAATAGTTACAAAGGGCCTCATATGGGCCGAAAGATGTCATGGGCCATACATGGGCCAGAAGTGAAAACGGGCTGGAATCATATTGGATGGCCCAGATGACGCTACTGGGCCTAATTCGGATAGAGCGTAACGGGCCTTGGGTTAGCGGGCTGTAAATGGGCTATACGCGAACAGGCCGTTAACAGGCATTCCATGGGCCGGCCCGCCACCTTTTGACCAAGTCAAACGGGCCGGCCTTTTCACAGGAATGGGCCACTGTTGGGCCGTGCCACGTGTTGACGTAGCATAGGCGCCTTCTGTCCAATGAGTGGATGACATCTGTCCCAACGATGAGCCGACACATGTTTCTTCCAGCCAATGATGATTTTACACATGGAAAATCCCCATTGGTTGGTGCTGTTAATGGGTTAGCGGATCCAAAACCCGACCCGATAGCTTAACGGTGTTCCGTTACGGTGGATGCCACGTGTCGGTCACCCTTGATGAAAGCACTTCTGTGACGCGCAATTTATCTTCATGGAAGTGGACACTTCCGTGATGATAATTTTGGTAATGTCATGGAACACTTCTACGACAGCACAGGTATGACTATCTTGATTCTGTCATAAAATTGTCATGGATTTACACGCATGACAAAAAACGCGACCTACTGTGACAAACACGTATCATCACAGAAATGTATTTTTTTGTAGTGTGAAGGCTAGAAAAAGATTGGGAAGCGACCAACTAGAGAGCGACAACAATCATGAACATGCATTAAAATTAATAGACACTGAGTGCAAGCATGAGTAGGATATAATCCACCATGAACATAAATATCGTGGAGGCTATGTTGATTTTCTTTCAACTACATGCGTGAACATGTGCCAACTCAAGTCACTCGAATCATTCAAAGGAGGATACCACCCTATCATACCATATCACAACCATTTTAAGAGCATGTTGGCACGCAAGGTAAACCATTATAAACTCCTAGCTAATTAAGCATGACATAAGCAACTATAATCTCTAATTATCATTGCAAACATGTTTATTCATAATAGGCTGAAACAGGAACAATGAACTAATCATATTTACAAAAACAAGATAGGTCGAGTTCATACCAGCTTCTCTCATCTCAATCAGTCCATCATATATCGTCATTATTGCATGTCACTTGCATGACAGAACGGTGTGGATAATAATAATAGTGCATGTGCATTGGACTAAGCTGGAATCTGCAAGCATTCAATTCAAGGGAGAAGACAAGGTAATAGGGCTCTTGATTAAATCAACAATAATGCGTATGAGAGCCACTTTAACATTTTCATCATGGTCTTCTCCTCTCCACCCCCAAAGAAAAGAAAAGGAATAAAACTATTTACACGGGAAAGCTCCCAACAAGCAAAAGAAGAACGGGACATCTTTTTGAGTTTTCTTTTAATTACTACTACTACAGGCATGGAAAGTAAAATAGATAAAAGCTATTACTATTTTTTTCTTAAGGTTATTCAAACACACAATAAGAAAGCAAGAAACGAAAATAAACTAGCATGGATAGTACAATGAAAAAGTATGAGCACCGACAACTAGAATGAGTGTGTGAGCGTGAATGTAATGTCGGTGAGAAATATGTACTCCCCCAAGCTTAGGCTTTTGGCCTAACTTGGTCTATGCCCATGGATAAGAGCTACTCTCTTCGGTGTACTGAGGAGTGTTGTTTGATTGCCACTGGTTGGCGATCTCCTCTAGATCCCACTGATAAAAGGATTGTCGATAAGGGTCGAGTGGTGGTTCCGGCTTAGGCTCTGGAGCTGATGTCTGGCCCCGGTATGCGTAAACGGCCTCCGGCAAGACGAGGTACGCGCCTAAAGATAAGTCAAACAAAGAGGGTGCAAGCAAGATAATAGTCTCACTGTGAGTTTTATGAAATCTCAAATTATACTTAAGCATCTTCTCATCATTTTTAACAATAAACTCATGTGCTACCATACTCTTATAATCTAGGAAAGTAGGGGGCAGCAGTTTTTCCTGTTTCTCATAATGCCAAATAGTTATCCTAAGTTGTTTAGCAACGCGTGAAGCATAGATACCTCCAAAGATGGGGCCCTTTGTACGGTTCAGACTTAATCGTTTAACAAAAATAGCGCCTAAACTAACAGTGTTATCGCGAAATGAAGCATGGCACAAAATAACAATATCATGAACACTAAGGTTTCCACAGTTCCCGCGACCAATTAAGCATCTACTAGCAAAGATTGCAAGGTAACATAGAACAGGAAAGTGTATGCTAGTAATTCTTGCATCGGAAACCTTCCTCGTTTCCCCTACAGTAATCATATCAATAAATCCATCCACATCTCTACGATGTGGTTCCTCTATTCTGCCCCCGAAGGCTATCTCGCATACCGCACAAAAATCACAAAGTGGCATCTTCCTAACCTCATCATATAAATGAAACTCTACTAAAGATGGTGATTTCTTAGAATGAAAGTAAAAATTTTGCACGAAGGTATTAGTGAGTAGGAGATACTGATCGAGCTGGTCGTCGAGGAAGTCGGTGAGGCCTGATTCTCAGCCAAATGGTAAAAATCATCATGAATCCCGGCTGCGCTCAAGAACTCATCACAAGGCCATTCACACGGCTAAACCTCCGTGGTGCGAGGGAGATTATACTTGGGATTTTTGTTCTCCTTATCTTGTTTATCCTTCGAGCTTTGGCTCGAAGAGCACCTCAAAAAATCTCTTTATCATTTTCTGAAAATTTCTGAAATTTTTAGTAACTCAAAATATAAGTGAACCAAACTCAATAAAACCGATAGCAGCTACTCCCATAAGTGCCTAGAGACTATATCATGCATTAAAACTTCTTGGTACCATATAATTTTAACATGCAAGCTCAAGAACAGGGTCACCTAAGCAGCAAAAACTTGCAATGAATGAGGAACTAGAACAAAAACTAATTGGACCATTGGATGAGTCACATACCGAATAACAATCCCCCAAACCAGTTTTGTGAATGGAGCTTTGAGCAAGGAGGTCGAAAATGGAAAAAAGATGAGAAAGAACTCGTGCTTGAGCTGGTTGGTGATTTTTTGGGAGGAAGAAGAAGTGTGTGGGTGCAGGAATGAGTGGAGGGGGCCCACCAGGGGCCCACGAGGCAGGGGGCGTGCCCTAGGGGGTGGGTGCGCCCTGGACCCTCGTGACCAGGTGCTTGCCCCCTCAGGTGTGTTCTAAGTGCCAAATATTCTTAAATATTCTAGAAAAATCATATTTCATTTTCAGGACATTTGGAGAACTTTTATTTTTGGGGTATTTTTATTGCAAGGATAATTCAGAAAACAGATAGAAAATACTATTTTTGCTTTATTGAATCTAAATAACAGAAAGTAAAAGGAGGGTACATAGAGTTGTGCTTTCTAACTTCATCCATCTCATGCTCATCAAAAGGAATCCACTAACAAGGTTGATCAAGTCTTGTTAACAAACTCATTCCGAATCACATGAAACCGGAGAATTTTCGAATAACACTAGGTTACCTCGACGAGAATATGTACATACCCAATAATAAGAATATCATATTTCTTCTTGACAGTAGGAAGAGGAAATTCAAACCCTCTAATAATAATTGATTGAATCTTTCCAATAGAATTTATACTGTGAACTTGAGGTTGTTTCCTCGGAAAGTGTGACGTATGCTCATTACCATTAACATGAAAAGTGGCATTGCCTTTGTTGCAATCAATAACTGTAACATCCCAAATTTTCAATTTGGAATGTTATACATTAGATCAACCATGCATATCATATTTTATTTGCTTTTCGTTTTGATCCTAGAATTTCTACGCAACTCAAGGACCCACGGAGAGAGTTGGGGATTTCGTTATTTTCATATTTGAGTTTTCTCAAATTTTGGGAATAGGATCATTTGATTTTATTTATTTTATCATCAATTATTTCTATTACAAAATATGAGAGAGGGAATAAAATGACTTTCCCAAAATAAAGAAATATTGAGGATTTAATAATAAAATCAAATAGGATTTTATTTCGGAGTTTTTCGTTATTTTATTTGAATTTAGAAAAAAATTGCGTTTTCCAAAATTGCATTTAGGCCCCAAATAAATATTCATCTTGTCCGTCTTGATCTTAGAAGCCGGGGGAAATTTATTTGGGGATTTTTGGAGTCCGTTTAGTATTTCTTTCGTTTGATTTTCTGCGCGAAATTATTTAAAAAAAACTGACCTACGGGCCGTACCCGAGCGGGACTCCGCCCGGGGGAAGCCTATATAAAGCGCCGCCCCGAGCCGCCAGCCCGCCCCGCCAGTCCACCGAGCCGCCAGCCCACTGCCGCCCAAACCCTAGTCGTGCCGCCGCCTCGAGCCCCGCGCCGCCGCCGCCAGCCGCCGCCGTCGCCGCCGCCGCCGCCGGAGTCACCGACCTCGCTGGAGCCGCCGCCGTCGCCACCACCGCTGCCGGAGTCCACGACCTTGCCGGAGCCGCCGCCACCGCCTCGCAGACCCGCCGCCCGAGGTTGCCTCGATTTCCGCGCCGCCGGTTTTCTCGAAAAACCGTTCGGTTTTTTGCCGGTTTTTATTTTTTTTAGTTTCTGTTTTTTTATTAGATCGGTTTATTTTTTGGTTCGGTTAAATAGCGAGCGTTCGCTCGTTTGTTCGTTTTAACGAACGTGTTCGTCGTTTAGATCCAGTTAACGAACGTTCGTTCGTTAAGTTGTTCGTCGTTTTTCTTTTTCTCGGATTTAGTCCACGATTTTCTGATCGCGGTTTCTGATCTGATTTTTGTTCTGGTATAACTTTTCGCTCGTTTATCGGAATCAGGTGATTCAAGGGCCTGGAGTTTCGTCTCGAAACCCTCTTTCCGAATAACCAACTTGAACAAGTTTTTGCTACTGTAAAAATTGACTTAGATCCAGATTAGTAAAACAAAGTTGTTTTCTTCGCCGTTTGACTTTTGTATCTTCGTTCGATTTGTTTCTTTTTGCAAACCGGAGTTCTTAAGTTGAACTTTCTGGTTAGATCTCTTACTTGAGTTTTACCTGTGCATTAGATGAGTACTTATTGTATGCTTGTTTGTTTGTCTGCGATAGAATACCCGGAGTGCGCCGCCTGTTATTTCGAGTCTCTAGGTTTCGCGGATCATCAGCAAGGCAAGTAACACTTTGATCATTCTTTTCTCATACCCAGTTTTTATGCATTAGATCAATCCTCAAACATTGCATGGTTAGGATTTAATTAATTTGTGGGTTTTGGTAAGTAGTTGAGGTAGTACCTATTACCTGTTTTATTTTCAAACCTTTGGGAGTTACTTCTACGTTTGCTTATTATGCCATGCCATGCTAGTAGACGTGGATTGGGTGAGTATATCCATGACAGATGTGAGATTGTTAATTAATGGTTTATTTAAGGTGGCAACTTAAACACACATCTGGGTGGATTGAGGCATCTGGTTTCCATCAGGACTTGCCTATATTTCTTCGGACCGCCACCCAGGCTCAAAGGGATCATAAGATTTTTCATGCTAGAAACTTCTGTGTGCAGCCACATGCTACTATGGGCTCTAGCATAGTTGACTAAGTCGTGCGAACTCTTACAGTGGTAGACTAGCTGATGTAGGGGTTGTAGGTTGGTACGGTCTACCCATTACGTAAGGTGCAAGCGCTTCTGAAAGACTATGTCTCGGTCATCCGTTTCTCAAACACCATGAAGTGCGAGAAATCAATGGTGGAGATCGAGTCATGTGGGGAAAAGTGTGTAAACCTCTGCAGAGTGTACAAACTAATCATGATTAGCCGTGTCCCCGGTTATGGACATCTTGAGTATCTAGTACTTGGATATCATGTGAACCTCATCATGTTACTTCTAATTAATATTGATGGGATGTTAATGAGTACTTTTAATTGGGATTGAGAATGCTGTCAACCATTCTCAATGTTTAACAACCACCATGATAGTTAAATAAATTTATTCCTTTGCAGTAGGGAAAAATGGCTTTACGCAAAACTGTAACCATAGAGCTATCCACCAGCCAAATATGCATGTAGTATAGCTTACTCTTTCATTCCTCTCTATGTGTTACATTGTCAGCATATTCCATGTGCTGACCCGTTTTCGGGCTGCAACGTTTCATGTTGCAGACTTTTCAGATGACAAGTAAGGTGCCTTTAGGTCGTGGTTCTATACTCAGTGATGCCGTTGGAGTTGATGGACTCGCTTATCTTCCAAGCCTTCCGTTGTTATTGTTATTAGATGGCCTTAAGCCATACTTATTTTAATAAGTTCTCTCTTGAGACATTCGATGTAATAAGTGTGTGATTGCTACTATGTTATAAATCCTTCAAGTACTGTGTGGTGTCAGCATTACTGATCCAGGGATGACACCTGAGCACAGAGATCAGACTATTTGAGGTCTGGTCGCTACAATAACAGCCCCTGCAGTATTCAAAAAGGGTCTACCAAGGATAATCGACATAGTATCGTCCTCGGGAATATCAAGAATAACAAAATCCGTTAAGATAGTAACATTTGCAACCACAACAGGCACATCCTCACAAATACTGACAGGTATAGCAGTTGATTTATCAGCCATTTGCAAAGATATTTCAGTAGGTGTCAACTTATTCAATTCAAGTCTACGATATAAAGAGAGAGGCATAACACTGACACCGGCTCCAAGATCACATAAAGTAGTTTTAATGTAGTTTCTTTTAATGGAGCATGGTATAGTTGGTACTCCTGGATCTCCTAGTTTCTTTGGTATTCCACCCTTAAAATTATAATTAGCAAACTTTGTGGAAATTTCAGCTTCTGGTATCTTTCTTTTATTAGTGACAATATCTTTCATGTACTTAGCATAAGGATTCATTTTAAGCATGTCAGTCAAATGCATATGCAAAAAGATAGGTCTAATCATTTCAGCAAAGCGCTCAAAATCCTCATCATCTTTTTTCTTGGATGGTTTAGGAGGAAAAGGCATGCGTTTTTGAACCCATGCTTCTCTTTTTTTATAGTGCTTCCTAGCAACAAAGTCTCTCTTATCATAACATTGATTCTTTGACTGTGAGTTATCAAGTTCAAAAGCAGGTTCAACCTCTACATCATTATTATTGCTAGGTTGAGCATCAACATGAACATTATTATTAACATTATCACTAGGTTCATGTTCATCACCAGATTGTGTTTCAGCATCAGAGATAGAAATATCATTAGAATTCTCAGGTGTGTCTACAACAAGTTCACTAGAAGCATGCAAAGTCCTATCATTTTTCTTCTTCTTCTTTTTAGAAGGACTAGGTGCATCTGCATCATTTCCCTGAGAATCTTGCTCAATTCTCCTAGGGTGTCCCTCAGCAACAAAGGTTCCTGAGTCATTCTACCACCTCTAGTCATAACTCTAACAGCATTATCATTTTTCTTATCATTTAATTCATTGAGCAGATCATTTTGAGACTTAAGCTCTTGTTCTACATGAGTGGTAACCATAGAAGAATGTTTACTAATGAGTTTAAGTTCACCCTAAACTCTAGACATGTAATCACTCAAGTGTCCAATCATATAAGCATTACTTTTCAATTTTCTACCAACATAAGCATTGAAGTTTTCTTGTTTAGCCATAAAGTCATCAAACTCATCCAAGCATTGGCTAGCAAATTTAGTAGACGGTATTTCAACTTTATCATATCTATAGAGAGAATTTACCTTCACTACCTATGTCGGGTTATCAAGACCATGTATTTATTCAATAGGTGGTATATTAGCGCCATGTATTTCTTCGACAGGAGGTAAATTCTTAACATCTTCAGCTTTAATACCTTTTTCTTTCATAGATTTCTTTGCCTCTTGCATATCTTCAGGGCTGAGAAATAGAACAGCCCTTTTCTTCGGAGTTGGCTTAGGAATTGGCTCAGGAAGTGTACAATTGATTTCATTAGTCAACATATTATTCAACAGCAATTCAGCTTGATCAACTGTTCTTTCCTTGAAAACACAACCAGCACAACTATCCAGGTGGTCCTTGGAAGCATCGGTTAGTCCATTATAAAAGATATCAAGTATTTCATTTTTCTTGAGAGGGTGATCAGGCAAAGCATTAAGTAATCGGAGAAGCCTCCCCCAAGATTGTGGGAGACTCTCTTCTTCAATTTGCACAAAATTATATATTTCCCTTAAAGCAGCTTGTTTCTTATGAGCGGGGAAATATTTAGTAGAGAAGTAATAAATCATATCCTGGGGACTACACACACAACCAGGATCAAGAGAATTAAACCATGTTTTAGCATCACCCTTTAATGAGAACGGAAATAGCTTAAGGATATAGTAGTAACAAATTTTCTCATCATTTGTGAATAAGGTGGCTATATCATTCAATTTAGTAAGATGTGCCACAATAGTTTCAGATTCATAGCCATAAAAAGGTTCAGATTCAACCAAAGTAATTATCTTAGGATCGATAGAGAAATCATAATCCTTATTTGTAACACAGATAGGTTACGTAGCAAAAGCAGGGTCATATTTCATTCTAGCATTCAGAGATTTTTCTTTAAGCTTAGCTAGTAACTTCTTAAGATCAGATCTATCATTGCAAGCAAAAAAATCTCTAGCAATTTCTTCATCCATAACATAACCCTACGGAACAACAGGCAATTCATATTTAGGGGGAGAATCTTCATCATCACTTTCATCAATATTATCAGTTTCAATAATTTCATTCTCTCTAGCCCTAGCAAGTTCTTCATCAAGAAATTTACATAATGGCACAGTAGTATCAAGCATAGAAGTAGTTTCATCATAATTATCATGCATAGCAGAAGTGGCATCATCAATAACATGTGACATATCAGAATTAATAGTAGAAGCAGGTTTAGGTGTCGCAAGTTTACTCATAACAGAAGGAGAATCAAGTGCAGAGCTAGATGGCAGTTCCTTACCTCCCCTCGTAGTTGAGGGAAAAATCTTAGTTCTTTCGTCCTTCAAGTTCTTCATAGTGATCAGCAGATATAAATCCCAAGTGACTCAAAGAATAGAGCTATGCTCCCCGGCAACGGCGCCAGAAAATAGTATTGAAGACCCACAAGTATAGGGGATCGCAACAGTTCTCGAGGGTAGAGTATTCAAACCAAATTTATTGATTCGACACAAGGGAGCCAAAGAATATTCTCAAGTATTAGCAGCTGACTTGTCAATTCAACCACACCTGGATAACTTAATATCTGCAGCAAAGTATTTAGTAGCAAAGTAGTATGGAAGTAACGGTAAAGTGGCAAAAGTAACAGTAGCAGTTTTGTAGTAATTGTAACAGTGGCAATGGTGAAGTAAATAAGCAAAGATCAATATGTGAAAAGCTCGTAGGCATTGGATCAGTGATGGCTAATTATGTCGGATGTGATTCCTCATGTAATAGTTATAACATAGGGTGACACAGAACTAGCTCTAATTCATCAATGTAATGTAGGCATGTATTCCGAATATAGTCATACGTGCTTATGGAAAAGAACTTGCATGACATCTTTTGTCCTACCCTCCCGTGGCTGCGGGGTCCTAATGGAAACTAAGGGATATTAAGGCCTCCTTTTAATAGAGTACCGGACCAAAGCATTAACACTTAGTGAATACATGAACTCCTCAAACTACGGTCATCACCGGTAAGTATCCCGATTATTGTCACTTCGGGGTTAACGGATCATAACACATAATAGGTGACTATAGACTTGCAAGATAGTATCAAGAACTCACATATATTCATGAAAACATAATAGGTTCAGATCTGAAATCATGGCACTCAGGCCCTAGTGACAAGCATTAAGCTTAGCAAAGTCATAGAAACATCAATCTCAGAACATAGTGGATACTAGGGATCAAACCCTAACAAAACTAACTCGATTACATGGTAAATCTCATTCAACCCATCACCATCCAGCACGCCTACGATGGAATTACTCATGCACGGCGGTGAGCATCATGAAATTGGTGATGGAGGATGGTTGATGATGACGACGGCGACGGATACCTCTCTCCGGAGCCCCGAACGGACTCCAGATCAGCCTCCCCGAGAGAGTTTAGGGCATGGCGGCGGCTCCGTATTGTAAAAAGCGATGAATCCTTCTCTCTGATTTTTATTTCTCCTCGAACGTGAATATATGGAGTTGGAGTTGAGGTCGGTGGAGCTCCAGTGGGCCCAAGAGGTAGGGGCGTGCCCTAGGGGGGCGCCCCCCACCCTCATGGACAAGGTGTGGGCCCCTGGCCTTGATTCTTTCGCCAGTATTTTTTATTAATTCCAAATATAACTTCCATAGAGTTTCAGGTCATTCTGAGACCTTTTATTTCTGCACAAAAATAACACCATGGCAGTTCTGCTGAAAACAGCGTCAGTCCGGGTTAGTTCCACTCAAATCATGCAAGTTAGAGTCCAAAACAAGGGCAAAAGTGTTTGGAAAAGTAGATATGATGGAGATGTATCAGTCCCACACCATTGTCAACCTATGTAGTCAATAAACGAGAAAATTGCACAAGGAGCGGCCGACAGCTAGGACCAAGCAGCTCGAGCAGTATTTGTGTTTTTGAGGTGTGAGCACTGCAAAGTTTTTCTTGAGCGATATTTTTGTCATTGTTCAGAGGAGAGCATGGTATTAACTGGGCGGGCTGTGGCCCGTCTAGCCCAAGCCAGATATTCAGCACAGATATTAATATTTTTCAAACTGAAAATAGCTAGCCCAACTTTTTTTTTGAGTAAACCCAGGCAAGGTCAACTTGTTATTCTTCGCCCCGCTGGGCTGCAAATCTTTCCTAGGAGGGATGCATTAGACTTAACAATAAAGTGGGCTTTACGAAATAATAAATGGGATGTAATTATAAAAGCTGGTTAGTAACTATAAAAAATGCACCAAAAATGTAATTAGTTTATAAAATATTGTTTTTGGATTTTGAAAATAGTAATTTCATTAATTGTTGCACGTGCAATGTTTCTTTGGATTTTTATGTAATAGAAATTTATATTGAAATTGTATTTAATCTAACTAGAAATTTCGGGATAAAAATATTTCGGATCATATCAAAATGTGGGAAATTTTATTAAATTATGTTTTGAATGATTGGTTGAAATTATTATCGTTGTCCTAGCTAGAAAATGGGTTGTACTTTTAACAAACTGTAAATGGGCTGTAGTAAATTCCATTAGAATTCAAAAATGGGATGTACATTCTTACAAATCGCAAATGGGCTATAAGTTCTCTGCCACACACTTGTGGGCCTACTAAGTTGACGTGTCCCCAGAAAAAGTAAGTTGACGCGTATGCAAGGCTTTGTCAACTTATAGTTAACACACGGTTCTAGCAGCAATGGCTGTTGGATGTCCATCCAATGGATGTCGTGCTTCTTCTTCAATCTCGAATATTCTAGCTTCAGCCACCCAAAAAATGATTCCTCCCCCTGACATCTGGGGCGCACCATTTCGGAGGCTAACCTATGGGCCTACTAAGTTGACACATACCAAGGGCTTTGTCAACTTAGTCAATATAAATGATTCTAGCTACAGTGACCATATGATGTCCATCCAACGGTCGTCGTGCTTCTTCAACCTCTGGTCTTCTTACTCCAGCCGCCCAAAGCAGCGCCGGTCGTGCTGCCTGCTCCTGCCTTCCGTGGCCGGTTGTGCTGCCGTGGAGGCCTGACCGCCCCATACTACTCCCACCGCTGGCCAGGCCATCCCTCCACTCACCCACACCCCCTATTATTCTGCGGCAACGGCAACCTCACACCGAAGCCGAACCAGTGAACCCTCGTACTCCTCCCCGCATGGGCATCCACTGTCGCATCTTCCCCGGATCCGCGTCATCCCCTTCCTAGGCATCGCCATCGTCCATCGACCTGGTGCTCTCGGTGCGGCGTGGTCAACGTGGTCAAGGAACGTCTTCCATCGGACGTGGACTGTATGTGGAGAGGCTGACAGCTGGGTCCACGACCGCACACAAGGAAATGCCTCCTTATTACGCGCAAAATAATGATTCCTCCACCTAACATCTGGGACCCACTGGAAGGGCCTGTGTATTTCGTGAAAAAAACGTTCCCCCCGCTGACAGGTCAGACCAACCAGCTATATCTTCGCACGCAAGGAAGTACCTCCTTATTGCGCATAAAAAAATTAATACTCCCGCAGCTAGCTGGGACCCAACATAGTGGGAGGCTGACTTGTGGGCCTACTAAGTTGACGGGGATGGAATGCTTTGTCAACTTAGTCAATATGAACGACTCTAGCTATAGTGACCACGAGATGTCCATCCAACGGCCATAGTGCTTCTTCAACCCCTGGTCTTCTTGCTCCAGCCGCCCAAAGTAGTGTTGGTCGTGCCGCCTGCTCCTGCCTCCCGTGGCCGGCTGTGCTGCCGCGGAGATCTCACCGCCCCCTACTACTACCACCACTGGCCAGGCCATCCCTCCACTCACCCACACCCCCTGTTATTCTGCGACAATGGCAGCTTCACATCGAAGCCGAACCAATGAACCCTCGTACTCCTCTTCGCGTGGGCATCCACTGTCGTGTCTTCCCCGGCTACGCGCCATCCCCTTGCTAGGCCTCGCCGTCGTCCACCGCCCTGGTGCTCTCGGCGCGGTCAACATGGTCAATGAACGACTTCCATCGGAAGAGTAGTGTACATGGAGAGGCTGACAGCTGGGTCCACGGCCGCAGCAAGTAAGTGCCTCCTAATTATGTGGAAAATAATGATTCCTCCACCTGACAGCAGGGACCCACCGAACGGGCCACCATATTTCGTGAAAAAAAACGTTTCCCTCCTGAAGGCTGGGACCCACCAGATACATCTTCGCACGTAAGGAAGTGCATCCATATTACGGGAAAAAAATGATTCGCCCCCCTGACTGCTGGGACCCACTGCTACCTCTTGAGCATGCGTTGGTTTTTCCTTGAAGAGGAAAGGGTGATGTAGCAAAGTAGCGTAAGTATTTCCCTAAGTTTTGAGAACCAAGGTATCAATCCAGTAGGAGACTACACTCCAAGTCCCTCGTACCTACACACACAAACAAGAACCTCGCAACCAACGCGATAAAGGGATTGTCAATCCCTTCACGACCACTTGCGAAAGTGAGATCTGATAGAGATAATAAGATAAGATAAATATTTTTGGTATTTTTATGATATGGATTGAAAAGTAAAGATTACAAAATAAAGTAGATCGAAAACTTATATGATGGAAAATAGACCCGGGGACCATAGGTTTCACTAGTGGCTTCTCTCAAGATAGCATAAGTATTACAGTGGGTGAACAAATTACTATCGAGCAATTGATAAAGTTCATAGTTAAGAGAATATCTAGGCATGATCATGTATATAGGCATCACGTCCGTGATTAGTGGACCGACTCCTGCCTGCATCTACTACTATTACTCCACACATCGACCTCTATCCAGCATGCATCTAGAGTATTAAATTCATAAGAACAGAGTCACGCATTAGGCAAGATGACATGATGTAGAAGGATAAACTCAAGCAATATGATATAAACCCCATCTTTTTATCCTCGATGGCAACAATACAATACGTGCCTTGCTGCCCCTGATGTCACTGAGAAAGGACACCGCAAGATTGAACCCAAAGCTAAGCACGTCTCCCATTGCAAGAAAGATCAATCTAGTAGGCCAAACCAAACTGATAATTTGAGGAGACTTGCAAAGATAACCAATCATACATAAAAGAATTCAGAGGAGATTCAAATATTTCTCATAGATAAACTTGATCATAAACCCACAATTCATCAGATCTCGACAAACACACCGCAGAAAGAGTTTCATCGAATAGATCTCCAAGAAGATCGAGGAGAACACTGTATTGAGATTCAAAGAGAGAGAAGAAGCCATCTAGCTAATAACTATGGACCCGAAGGTCTGTGGTAAACTACTCACAACTCATCGGAGAGGCTTTGGCGTTGATGTAGATGAAGGAAATATGCCCTAGAGGCAATAATAAAGTTATTGTTTATTTCCTTATATCATGATAAATGTTTATTATTCATGCTAGAATTGTATTAGCCGGAAACATAATACATGTGTGAATACATAGACAAACATAGTGTCACTAGTATGCCTCTACTTGACTAGCTCGTTTATCAAAGATGGTTATGTTTCCTAGCCATGGACAAAAGAGTTGTCATTTGATTAACAGGATCACATCATTAGGAGAATGATGTGATTGACTTGACCCATTCCGTTAGCTTAGCACTTGATCGTTTAGTATGTTGCTATTGCTTTCTTCATGACTTATACATGTTCCTATGACTATGAGATCATGCAACTCCCGTTTACCGGAGGAACACTTTGTGTGCTATGAAATGTCACAACGTAACTGGGTGATTATAAAGGAGCTCTATAGGTGTCTCCGAAGGTACATGTTGGGTTGGCGTATCTCGAGATTAGGATTTGTCACTTCGATTGTCGGAGAGGTATCTCTGGGCCCTCTCGGTAATGCACATCACTATAAGCCTTGCAAGCAATGTGACTAATGAGTTAGTTGCGAGATGATGTATTACGTAACGAGTAAAGAGACTTGCCGGTAACGAGATTGAACTAGGTATTGGATCCGACGATCAAATCTCGGGCAAGTAACATGCCGATGACAAAGGGAACTACGTATGTTGTTATGCGGTTTGACCGATAAAGATCTTCATAGAATATGTGGGAGCCAATATGAGCATCCAGGTTCCACTATTGGTTATTGACCGAGAATAGTTATAGGTCATTTCTACATAGTTCTCGAACCCGTAGGGTTCGCACGCTTAACGTTACGATGACAGTTATATTATGAGTTTATGAGTTTTGATATACCGAAGGAGTTCGGAGTCCCGGATGAGATTGGGCACATGACGAGGAGTCTCGAAATGGTCGAGACGTAAAGATCAATTATTGGACGACTATATTCGGAGTTCTGAAAGGTTCCGAGTGATTCGGGTATTTTTCGGAGTACCGGAGAGTTACGGGAATTCGCCGAGGAGTATATGGGCCTTATTGGGCTTTAGGGGAAAGAGAGAGGAGAGGTTGGGCGCCCCCCCAAGGCCTAGTCCGAATTGGACTAGGGGGAGGGGCTGCGCCCCCTCCTTCCTTCTCTTCTCTTCCCCCTTTCCTTGACTCCTACTCCTACTAGTTGGAAGGGGGGGAATCCTACTCCCGGTTGGAGTAGGACTCCTCCTTGGCGCGCCCTCCTTGGCCGGCCGCCCCCTCCCCCTTGGCTCCTTTATATACGGGGGCAGGGGGCACCCCATGACACACAAGTTGATCTTCAAGATCGTTCCTTAGCCGTGTGCGGTGCCCCCCTCCGCCATATTCCACCTCGGTCATATCGTCGCAGAGTTTAGGCGAAGCCCTGCACCGGTAGAATATCATCATCGTCACCACACCGTCGTGCTGACGGAACTCATCCCCGACACTTTGCTGGATCAGAGTCTGGGGATCGTCATCGAGCTGAACATGTGCTAAACTCGGAGGTGCCATACGATCGGTGCTTGGATCGGTCGGATCGTGAAGACGTTCGACTACATCAACCGCGTTGTCATAACGCTTCCGCTTACGGTCTACGAGGGTACATGGACTACACTCTCCCATCTCGTTGCTATGCATCACCATGAGCTTGCGTGTGCGTAGGAATTTTTTTGAAATTACTATGTTCCCCAACAGTGGCATCCGAGCCAGGTTTTATGCGTAGATGTCATATGCACGAGTAGAACACAAGTGAATTGTGGGAGATACAAGTCATACTGCTTACCAGCATGTCATACTTTGGCTCAGCGGTATTGTGAGATGAAGCGGCCTGGACCGACATTACGCGTACGCTTACGCGAGACTGGTTTCACCGTTATGAGCACTTGTGCTTAAAGGTGGCTGGCGGGTGTCTGTCTCTCTCACTTTAGCTGAATCGAGTGTGGCTACGCCCGGTCCTTGCGAAGGTTAAAACAGCATTAACTTGACGAACTATCATTGTGGTTTTGATGCGTAGGTAAGAACGGTTCTTGCTCAGCCCATAGCAGCCACGTAAAATTTGCAACAACAAAGTAGAGGACGTCTAACTTGTTTTTGCAGGGCATGTTGTGATGTGATATGGTCAAGACGTGATGCTATATTTTATTGTATGAGATGATCATGTTTTGTAACCAAAGTTATCGGCAACTGGCAGGAGCCATATGGTTGTCGCTTTATTGTATGAAATGCAAACGCCCTGTAATTGCTTTACTTTATCACTAAGCGGTAGAAATATTCGTAGAAGCAATAGATGGCGTAACGACAAGGATGCTACGATGGAGATCAAGGTGTCGCGCCGGTGACAATGGTGATCACGATGGTGCTTCGAAAATAGAGATCACAAGCACAAGATGATGATGGCCATATCATATCACTTATATTGATTGCATGTGATGTTTATCCTTTATGCATCTTATCTTGCTTTGATTGACGGTAGCATTTTAAGATGATCTCTCACTAAAATTATCCAGAAGTGTTCTCCCTGAGTATGCACCATTGCGAAAGTTCTTCGTGCTGAGACACCACGTGATGATCGGGTGTGATAGGCTCTACGTTCAAATACAACGGGTGCAAAACAGTTGCACACGCGGAATACTCAGGTTAAACTTGACGAGCCTAGCATATAACAGATATGGCCTCGGAACACGGAGACCGAAAGGTCGAGCGTGAATCATATAGTAGATATGATCAACATATTGATGTTCACCGTTGAAACTACTCCATCTCACGTGACGATTGGACATGGTGTAGTTGATATGGATCACGTAATCACTTAGAAGATTAGAGGGATGCCTATCTAAGTGGGAGTTCTTAAGTAATATGATTAATTGAACTTAAATTTATCATGAACTTAGTCCTGGTAGTATTTTGCAAATTATGTTGTAGATCAATAGCTTGCGTTGTTGCTTTCATATGTTTATTTCGATATGTTCCTAGAGAAAATTGTGTTGAAAGATGTTAGTAGCAATGATGCGGATTGGATCCGTGATCTGAGGTTTATCCTCATTGCTGCAAAGAAGAATTATGTCCTTAATGCACCTCTAGGTGACAAACCTATTGCAGGAGCAGATGCAGACGTTATGAACGTTTGGCTAGCTCAAAATGATGACTACTTGATAGTTTAGTGCACCATGCTTAAACGGCTTAGAATCGGGACTTCAAAGACGTTTTGAACGTCATGGACCATATGAGATGTTCCAGGAGTTGAAGTTAATATTTCAAGGAAATACCCGAGTTGAGAGATGTGAAGTGTCCAACAAGTTCTTTAGCTAAAAGATGGAGGAGAATCGCTCAACTAGTGAGCAAGTGCTTAGATTGTCTGAGTACTACAATCGCTTGAATCAAGTGGGAGTTAATCTTCCAGATAAGATAGTGATTGGCAGAGTTCTCTAGTCATCATCACCAAGTTACTGGAACTTCGTGATGAACTATAATGCAAGGGATGACGAAAATGATTCCCGAGCTCTTCGTGATGCTGAAATCAACGAAGGTAGAAATCAAGAAAAGAGCATCAAGTGTTGATGATTGACAAGACCACTAGTTTTAAGAAAAGGGCAAAGGAAAAGAAAAGGAACTTCAAGTAGAATGGAAAGCAAGTTGTCACTCCCGTGAAGAAGCCCAAAGCTGGACCAAAGCCTGAAACTGAGTGATTATACTGCAAAGGAAATGGTCACTAGAAGCAAAAATGCCCTGAATATTTGGTGGATAAGAATGTTGGCAAAGTGAATAAGGGTATATTTGATATACATGTTATTCATGTGTACTTTACTAGTGTTTATAGTAGCCCCTGAGTATTTGATACTTATTCGGTTGCTAAATATTAGTAACTCGAAACAGGAGTTACAGAATAAACAGAGACTAGTTGAGGGTGAAGTGACGATGTGTGTTGGAAGTAGTTCCAAGATTGATATGATCATCATCACACTCTCCCTACACTTTCAAGATTAGTGTTGAACCTAAATAAATGTTATTTGGCGTTTGCGTTGAGCATGAATATGATTTGATCATGTTTATTGAAATACGGTTATTCATTTAAAATCAGAGAATAATTGTTGTTCTGTTTACATGAATAAAACCTTCAAATGGTCATACACCCAATGAAAATAGTTTGTTGGATCTCGATCGTAGTGATACACATATTCATAATATTGATGCCAAAAGATGCAAAGTTAATAATGATAATGCGACTTATTTGTGGCACTGCCATTTGGGTCATATCGGTGTAAAGCGCATGAAGAAACTCCATAAAGATGGGTTTTCGGAATCACTTGGTTATGAATCATTTGATGCTTGCGAACCGTGCTTTTTGGGCAAGATGACTAAAACTCCGTTCTCCGGAACAATGGAATGAGCTAGTGACTTATTGGAAATAATACATACCGATGTATGCGGTCCAATGAGTGTTGATGCTCGTGGCGGGTATCGTTATTTTCTGACCTTCACAAGATGAATTGAGCAGATATGAGTATATCTACTTAATGAAGCACAAGTCTGAAACATTTGAAAAGTTCAAAGAATTTCAGAGTGAAGTGAAGAATCATCGTAACAAGAAAATAAAGTTTCTGCAATTTGATCGCGGAGACAAATATTTGAGTTACGAGTATGGTCTTCAATTAAAACAATGTGGAATAGTTTCACAAACTCATGCCACCTGGAACACCACAGCTTAATGGTGTGTCCGAACATCATAACAGTACTTTATTAGATATGGTACGATCTATGATGTCTCTTATCGGTTTTACCACTATCGTTTTGGGGTTGTGCATTAGAGAAGCTGCATTCACGTTTAATAGGGCACCATCAAAATCCGTTTGAGACGACGCCTTATGAACTATGGTTTAGCAAGAAACCAAAGTTGTCGTTTCTTAAAATTTGGGACTGCGATGCCTATGTGAAAAGTTTCAACCTGATAAGCTCGAACCCAAATCGGAGAAGTGCGTCTTCATAGAATACCCAAAGGAAACTATTGGGTACACCTTCTATCACAGATCCGAAAGCAAGATATTCGTTGCTAAGAATGGATCCTTTCTAGAGAAGGAGTTTCTCTCGAAAGAAGTGAGTGGGAGAAAAGTAGAACTTGATAAGGTAATAGTACCTTCTCCTGAATTTGAAAATAGTTCATCGCTGAAATCAGTTCCAGTGATTCCTACACCAATTAGTGAGGAAGCTAATGATGATGATCATGAAACTTCAGATCAAGTTACTACAGAACCTCGTAGGTCTTCCAGAGTACGGTCCGCACCAGAGTGGTACGGTAATCCTGTTCTGGAAGTCATGTTGCTAGACCATGATAAACCTATGAACTATGAGGAAGCGAGGATGAGCCCAGATTCCGCGAAATGGCTTGAGGCCATGAAATCTGAGATGGGATCCATGTATGAGAACAAAGTGTGGACTTTGGTGGATTTGCCCGATGATCGGCATGCCATATTGTATAAATGGATCTTCAAGAGGAAGACAGATGCTGATAGTAGTGTAACTATCTACAAAGCTCGACTTGTCGCAAAAAGGTTTTCGACAAGTTCAAGGTGTTGACTACAATGAGATTTTCTCAACTATAGCGATGCTTAAGTCTGTCCGAATCATGTTAGCAATTGCCACATTTTATGAAATCTGGCAAAGGATGTCAAAACTGCGTTCTTTAATGATTTATTAAAGAAGAGTTTTATATGATGCAACCAGAAGGTTTTGTCAATCCTAAAGGTGCTAACAAAGTGTGCAAGCTCCAGTGATCCATTTATGGACTGGTGCAAGCCTCTCGGAGTTGGAATATACGCTTTGATGAGTTGATCAAAGCATATGGTTTTATACAGACTTTTTCAGAAGCCTGTATTTACAAGAAAGTGAGTGGGAGCTCTGTAGCATTTCTAATATTATATGTGGATGACATATTGTTGATTGGAAATGATATAGAAATTCTGGATAGCATGAAAGGATACTTGAATAAGAGTTTTTCAAAGAAAGACCTCGATGAAGCTGCTTACACATTGAGCATCAAGATCTGTATAGATAAATCAAGATGCTTGATAAGATTTTTCAATGAGTACATACCTTGATAAATTTTTGAAATAGTTCAAAATGGAACAGTCAAAGAAGGAGTTCTTGCCTGTGTTGCAAGGTGTAAAGTTGAGTAAGACTCAAGACCCGACCATGGCAGAAAATAGAAAGAGAATGAAAAGTCATTCCCTATGCATCAGTCATAGGTTCTATAAAGTATGCTATGCTGTGAACCAGACATATTGTATACCTTGCTCTGAGTTTGGAAAAGGAATACAATTTTGATCTAATAGTAGATCACTGGACAACGGTCAAGAATATCCTTAGTGAGGACTAAGGAGATGTTTCTCGATTATGGAGGTGATAAAAGAGTTCGTTGTAAAAGTTACATCGGTGCAAACTTTTACACTGATCCAGATAACTCTAAGTCTCAATCTGGATACATATTGAAAGTGGGAGCAATTAGCTAGAGTAGTTCCATGCAGAGCATTGAAGACATAGAATATTTACAAAATACATACGGCTTTGTATGTGACAGACCCGTTGACTAAATTTCTCTCACGAACAAAACATGATCATACCTTTGTACTCTTTGGGTGTTAATCACATAGCGATGTGAGCTAGATTATTAACTCTAGTAAACCCTTTGGGTGTTGGTCACATGACGATGTGAACTATGGGTGTTAATCACATACAGATGTGAATATTGGTGTTAAATCACATGGTGATGTGAACTAGATTATTGACTCTAGTGCAAGTGGGAGACTGAAGGAAATATGCCCTAGAGGCAATAATAAAGTTATTATTTATTTCCTTATATCATGATAAATGTTTATTATTCATGCTAGAATTGTATTAACCGGAAACATAATACATGTGTGAATACATAGACAAACATAGTGTCACTAGTATGCCTCTACTTGACTAGCTCGTTTATCAAAGATGGTTATGTTTCCTAGCCATGGACAAAAGAGTTGTCATTTGATTAACGGGATCACATCATTAGGAGAATGATGTGATTGACTTGACCCATTCCGTTAGCTTAGCACTTGATCATTTAGTATGTTGCTATTGCTTTCTTCATGACTTATACATGTTCCTATGACTATGAGATTATGCAACTCCCGTTTACCGGAGGAACACTTTGTGTGCTACCAAACGTCACAACGTAACTGGGTGATTATAAAGGAGCTCTATAGGTGTCTCCGAAGGTACATGTTGGGTTGGCGTATTTCGAGATTAGGATTTGTCACTTCGATTGTCGGAGAGGTATCTCTGGGCCCTCTCGGTAATGCACATCACTATAAGCCTTGCAAGCAATGTGACTAATGAGTTAGTTGCGAGATGATGTATTACGTAACAAGTAAAGAGACTTGCCGGTAACGAGATTGAACTAGGTATTGGATACCGACGATCAAATCTCGGGCAAGTAACATGCCGATGACAAAGGGAACTACGTATGTTGTTATGCGGTTTGACCGATAAAGATCTTCGTAGAATATGTGGGAGCCAATATGAGCATCCAGGTTCCGCTATTGGTTATTGACCGAGAATAGTTCTAGGTCATGTCTACATAGTTCTCGAACCCGTAGGGTCCGCACGCTTAACGTTACGATGACAGTTATATTATGAGTTTATGAGTTTTGATATACCGAAGGAGTTCGGAGTCCCGGATGAGATCGGGGACATGACGAGGAGTCTCGAAATGGTCGAGACATAAAGATCGATATATTGGACGACTATATTCGGAGTTCGGAAAGGTTCCGAGTGATTCGGGTATTTTTCGGAGTACCGGAGAGTTACGGGAATTCGCCGGGGAGTATATGGGCCTTATTGGGCTTTAGGTGAAAGAGAGAGGAGAGGTTGGGCGCCCCCCCCAAGGCCTAGTCCGAATTGGACTAGGGGGAGGGGCTGCGCCCCCTCCTTCCTTCTCTTCTCTTCCCCCTTTCCTTGACTCCTACTCCTACTACTTGGAAGGGGGGAATCCTACTCCCGGTGGGAGTAGGACTCCTCCTTGGCGCGCCCTCCTTGGCCGGCCGACCCCTCCCCCTTGGCTCCTTTATATACGGGGGCAGGGGGCACCCCATGACACACAAGTTGATCTTCAATATCGTTCCTTAGCCGTGTGCGGTGCCCCCCTCCACCATATTCCACCTCGGTCATATCGTCGCAGAGTTTAGGCGAAGCCCTGCACCGGTAGAATATCATCATCGTCACCATGCCGTCGTGCTGACGGAACTCATCCCCGACACTTTGTTGGATCGGAGTCCGGGGATCATCATCAAGCTAAACGTGTGCTGAACTCGGAGGTGCCGTACATTCGGTGCTTGGATCGGTCGGATCGTGAAGACGTACGACTACATCAACCGCGTTGTCATAACGCTTCCGCTTACGGTCTACGAGGGTACGTGAACTACACTCTCCCATCTCGTTGCTATGCATCACCATGATCTTGCATGTGCGTAGGAAATTTTTTGAAATTACTACGTTCCCCAACAGTAGAAACCCTCCGTGATCGATTCCCCCTCTGGCGTAGCGCTGGAAAAGGCTCCAAGATGGGATCTCACGGTTACAGAAGGTTGCGGCGGTGGAAATTGTGTTTCGTGGTGCTCCTGGATGTTTTTGGGGT
>NC_041381.1:53736870-53746920 GCF_002162155.2 Triticum dicoccoides | reverse complement strand
ATATGTAGGTCAGGGGAGCCACGAGGGGCCCACGAGGGTGGGGGCGCACCCTCCTGCCTCGTGGCTGCCTCGGCTGCTTCTTGACGCCCACTCCAAGTCTCCTGGATTGCGTTTGTTCCAAAAAGATCGCTCCCGAAGGTTTCATTCCGTTTGGACTCTGTTTGATATTTCTTTTCTTTGAAACACTGAAATAGGCAAAAAAAACAGCAATTTAGGCTGGGCCTCTGGTTAATAGGTTAGTCCCAAAAATGATATAAAAGTGTTTAGTAAAGCCCATAAACATCCAAAGAGGTAATATAATAGCATGGAACAATCAAAAATTATAGATACGTTGGAGACATATCAAGCATCCCCAAGCTTAATTCCTGCTCGTCCTCGAGTAGGTAAATGATAAAAACAGAATTTTTGATGTGGAATGCTACCTAGCATATTTCTCAATGTAATTTTCTTTATTGTGGCATGAATGTTAAATCCAAATGATTAATCATAAAATTTTAATATTGACATAAAAATAATAATACTTCAAGCATACTAACGAAGTAATTATGTCTTATCAAAATAACATAGCCAAAGAAAGCTTATTCCTACAAAATCATATAGTTTGGCCATGCTACATTCTCGTAAGACAAAATACTCCCCTTATGCATAACCCCGATGACAAGCCGAGCAATTGGTTCATACTTTTTAACGCGCTTCAGCTTTTTCAACTCTTATGCAATACATGAGCGCAAGCCATGGATATAGCACTATAGGTGGAATAGAATATAGCTAGCGGGGTTACCCGTGCATTTGCGCAGCTAGGCTTGCCATATATTTTTACATCCATTATATTTTTTACTAATCTCATTCGTTTGATTCTTCTCTGCCTTAGTATTTGTATATAAACAAATATGGCCAAAATGTCTATTCAACACATATGATTAACATTTGGAAGACATATTTTGATCATTTGTAACAAATTGTTGACAAAGATTTGTATGCTTGACTATGAGAGCACTAAAATGCCCATTGTCTTTGTCCTGCCATGTCAAACCATATGATGTTGTACTGATCTTTAGATTTCACTTTCCACATCTTTTCACCACTGGACATTTATAATGGTCATCCAATAAAATATTGATTCCCTCATATAAATTTAGACGGTGAAGGCATGTAGCCACACCCTTTTATGTGTTTCATCATTGTCATAGGATTTGTACCATTCACACTCACATCCTTTTAATAAATTTTTAGTATTTTTTAGTCTGCTAATATTTGCCCCTATGGCAAAATTTAATTGTACGTATTCTTGATGTTGCATTAGCAATCTCCATTTAATAGTATTTTCTTTACAAACACATGTATGTGATAAAAATCAACATCGACATATCATTAAAATACTGAAAAGCATTGTCGTTGAAATGTGTGTCTTGAGGAAACATATCAAGCTATGGCTAAAGTCTTTCTCCCATAGGTGTAATTATTGCTAATGACATAGGTTACTAATTAATGGTAGTGAGTTTTGTGAATGACGTCCTACCTCACCAAACAAATTTTCAATAATTAACTGCCTAAGTCGCATGTCATCTTGCTTTCTATGTGTCGCCACTATATGTGTTGCAATTCTGATTTCCTGACACTACAATACTATGCTCGCTCTCACGTGCTCTGTGAATATATCGTCATATTATAATGGTTTTTGTGTTTATTTTCTTTCCTGTGTTTTTCCACATCAACTTATGTTTAAAGCAATTAACATCAAATGATTAATTAATTGAATTCATATTTATTATTCGTCTCTACATGTTATATTTATATTAAGTTTGTTAGCTGAAAAAAATAAAATGAAAACTTCTTTATGCTTTTTTCGAAATTGACAAAAAAAGTCAAGGGTTTTTTGTTTGACCAACCAATAACAATGTCAATAAAGCTTCTATTTTCCACATTTTCTTAAAATTTATATTTTCGCCTGATGACATCTAGCCGTACCTTTTTATATATTACATCATCTACCTAAGATTTCAATCATTCACTCACATCTTATAGTTATATTTGGTATTATTTTATTCACTGGTATATGCACTCATGTAATAGGTATTATTATTTCGAACAATCTTACTCAAAATCTTGATCATATATGCACATATAAATATATAGATTTGAATTTTAATTTTGAAGATCACTTGCACGACTCCAATATGTATGACATCTTGACGTATATGAGACTTTTCATTGGATTGGTGTTTGGTTTTGATGTACTGTCTATCAAAATCAGTAACGCTCAAATACCTTTTTTTCTAACTCGGTAACTCCTAGCGCTCATGCATGTTGCTCTATCAGAAGAGCTACACGTTAATCTAAAAAGAAAGAGGAGCTACAGGTTGTACATATTTCCTATATGTTTATGGATTCGCGTGATTGTTTTCTTAGGAAAAGACCTGTCACAAATTTCTCTTTTCTTATTCCAGAAAGAAAAACTCTTTTTTAGATGTGAACCTGATCGCTACTTCTTGTGTCCAAGTTGGACACTGCTTACATCAGGTTGACGTGACATATACGATTTGGCCGGAAGCAAATTGATTAGCCGCCCTCATGTCTAGCGGTACCACGTATATGTGTGTAACTCCTTTTTTATTTTACTTTAACGCAGATGCATATCATACTTTCCACTACATGGGTTATTAAATCTAGGCCGTTCAAAAATCATCACTCTAAAGTGATAAATCTTCACCATTCGTTTTCTATTGTTTTAAGTATATAATAGATTATAGGGAGTATGAGAGAAGACAAAAATGGAGAAAGTCTCATATTGATGAGGCTAATCAACGGGCTATGGAGATTCCCATCAATTGATGTCAATGCAAGGAGTAGGGATTGCCATGCAACGGATGCACTAGAGTTATAAATATATGAAAGCTCAACAAAATAAACTAAGTGGGTGTGCATCCAACTTGCTTGCTCATGAAGACCTAGGGCATTTTGAGGAAGCCCATCATCGGAATATACAAGCCATGTTCTATAATGTAAAATTCCCACTAGTATATGAAAGTGACAACATAAGCGACTCTCTATCATGAAGATCATGGTGCTACTTTGAAGCACAAGTGTGGAAAAAGGATAGTAACATTGTCCCTTCTCTCTTTTTCTCTCATTTCTTTTTGTTTTGGTGGGCTTCTTTGGCCTCTCTTTTTTATATTTCGTCTTCTTTGGCCTCTTTTATGTTTCATAAAGTCCGGAGTCTCATCCCGACTTGTGGGGGAATCATAGTCTCCATCATCCTTTCCTCACTTGGGACAATGCTCTAATAATGAAGATCATCACACTTTTATTTATTTACAACTCAACACTTAGAACAAAATATGACTCTGTGTGAGTGCCTCCGGCGGTGTACCGGGATATGCGATGAATCAAGAGTGACATGTATGAAAGAATTACAAAGGTGGCCTTGCCACAAATACGATGTCAACTACATGATCATGCAAAAAGCAATATGGCAAAGATGAAGTGTGTCATAGTAAATGGAACGGTGGAAAGTTGCATGGCAATATATCTCAGAATGGCTATGGAAATGCCATAATAGGTAGATATGGTGGCTGTTTTGAGAAAGATATAAGGAGGTTTATGTGTGATAGAGTGTATCATATCACGTAGTTTGGATGCACCGGCGAAGTTTGCACCAACTCTCAAGGTGAGGAAGGGCAATGCACGGTACCGTAGAGGCTAGCAAAATGCGGAAAGGTAAGAGTGTGTATAATCCATGGACTCACATTAGTCATAAAGAACTCATATACTTCAAAGCAAAGTACTACTACGCATACCCCTAGAGGGATAGATTGGTAGGAAAAGACCATCGCTCGTCCCTGACCGCCACTCATAAGGAAAGCACTCAAAGAGCACCCCATGCTACAAATTTGTTACACAACTTTTACCATACGTGCATGCTAGGGACTTGACAACTTTAACACGAGTATTTATCAATTTCACAATTACCCAACTAGCATGACTCTAACATTACCACCTTCATATCTCAAAACAATTATCAAGTATCAAATTTATCATAGTGTTCAATGCACTCTATATGATAGTTTTTACTATACCCAACTTGGATGCTCATCATATTAGGACTAATTTTATAACGAAAGCAAATACCATTCTGTTCTAAAAGACTCTCAGAATAATATAAGTGAAGCATGAGATATCAATAATTTCTACAAAATAAAACCACCACTGTGCTCTAAAAAGATATAAGTGAAGTACTAGAGCAAAATTTTCTAGCTCAAAAGATATAAGTGAAGCACATAGAGTATTCTAATAAGTTCCGAATCAAGTGTGTCTCTCCCAAAAGGTGTTTAAAGCAAGGATGATTGTGGTAAACTAAAAAGCAAAGACTCATATCATACAAGACGCTCCAAGCAAAACACATATCATGTGGTGAATAAAAATATAGCCCCGAGTAAAATTGTCGATAGACGAAGACGAAAGAGGGGATGCCTTCCGGGGAATCCCCAAGCTTAGGCTTTTGGTTGTCCTTGAATTTATCTTGGGATGCCATGGGCATCCCCAATCTTGGGCTCTTGCCACTCCTTATTCCATAGTCCATCAAATCTTTACCCAAAACTTGAAAACTTCACAACACAAAACTCAACAGAAAATCTCATAAGCTCCGTTCGTGCAAGAAAGAAAAACCACTACTTAAGGTACTGTAATGAACTCATTCTTTATTTATATTGTTTCTAAACCTACTGTATTCAAACTTCTCTATGGTTCATACCCCCCGATACTAGCCATAGATTCATCAAAATAAGCAAACAACACACGAAACACAGAATCTGTCAAAAACAGAACAATCTGTAGCAATCTGTAACTTTCGAATACTTATGGAACCTTAAAAATCCTACAAAATTAGGAAGTCCTAGGTAATTAGTCTATTAATCCTCTGCAAAAAGAATCAACCCAAAATCACGTTTCTGTGATTTATTAGAATTATTCTCGTGCGCACAAAAGTTTCTGTTTTTTACAGCGAGATCATATAGACTTCACCCAAATCTTCCCAAAGGTTCTACTTGGCACAAACACTAACATAAAACCACATCTAAACAGAGGCTAGATGAATTATTTATTACTAAACAGGAACAAAAAATAAAGAACAAAAATGAAATTGGGTTGCCTCCCAAGAAGCGCTATTGTTTAACGCCCCTAGCTAGGCATAAAAGCGAGAATAGATCTAAGTATTGCCATCTTTGGTATTCAATTCATAAGTGGCTCTCATAATAGATTCATAAGGTAATTTGATTTTCTTTCTAGGAAAGTGTCCCATGCCTTTCCTTAATGGAAATTGGAATCTAATATTTCCTTCCTTCATATCAATAATTGCACCAATCGTTCTAAGGAAAGATCTACCAAGAATAATAGGACATAAAAGATTGCAATCTATATCAAGGACAATAAAATCTACATGCACATAATTCCTATTTGCAACAATAAGAACATCA
Organism: Triticum dicoccoides; assembly: GCF_002162155.2. NCBI lineage: Eukaryota > Viridiplantae > Streptophyta > Magnoliopsida > Poales > Poaceae > Triticum > Triticum dicoccoides. Next base: position 53,741,449 of record NC_041381.1, on the reverse strand, counting down.
TTAACCCTTACCATAGGTTTCTTAATAGCGGAATCCACAAGGTGCAAGTTTAAAGAGCAATAATCAAATTCACGGAAACCTAACACATCACACAAAGTTTTTGGAATCGTGGAAACACTAGCACCCAAATCACACAAAGCATAGCATTCATGATTTTTAATTTTAATTTTAATAGTAGGTTCCCACTCATCATAAAGATTTCTAGGGATAGAAACTTCTAATTCAAGTTTTTCCTCATAAGATTGCATCAAAGCATAAACCATATGTTTAGTAAAAGCTTTATTTTGACTATAAGCATGAGGAGAATTCAACACGGAATGCAACAAGGAAATACAATCTATTAAAGAGAAATTATCATAATTAAATTCCTTGAATTCCAAACTAGTAGGTTCATTTCTATGTAAAGTTTTGATCTCTCCAATCCCACTTTTACCAAATTTAGCATCAAGATCTAAAAACTCGGAATTATGGGATGCCTTTTAACTAAAGTTGACTCATCTCCAGTCCCATTATTATCAAGACTCAAATTGCTAAAAAAAGATTTAATATGGGACACATCAATCAATTTTAGATCTTCATCATTATTCTCATGAAAATTAGAAGAACACGCTCTTATAAAGCAATCTTTCTTAGCACGCATTCTAGCGGTTCTTTCTTTGCACTCATCAATGGAAATTCTCATGGCTTTTAGAGACTCATTGATATCATGCTTAGGTGGAATAGATCTAAGTTTCAAAGAATCAACATCAAGAGAAATTCTATCCATGTTCCTAGCCAATTCATCAATCTTAGACAAATTTTTCTTCAAGCAAAGCATTGAGATTCTTTTGAGAAATCATAAATTATTTAACACTAATCTCAAAATCAGAGGGCATCTTATTAAAATTTCCATAAGAGTTGTTGTAGGAATTACCATAATTATTAGAGGAATTACTAGGAAACGGCCTAGGATTAAAGTTTCCTCTATATGTGTTGTTACCAAAATTATTCCTACCAACAAAATTCACATCCATAGATTCATTATTATTCTCAATCAAAGTGGACAAAGGAATATCATTAGGATCAATAGGAGCACTCTTATTAGCAAACGATTTCATAAGTTCATCCATCTTTCCACTTAAAACATTAATTTCTTCTATTGCATGAACCTTTTTACTAGTAGATCTTTCGGTGTGCCATTGAGAATAATTAACCATAATATTATCTAGGAGTTTAGTAGCTTCCCCTAAAGTGATTTCCATAAAAGTGCCTCCCGCGGCCGAATCTAAAAGATTTCTAGAAGCAAAATTCAATCCGGCATAAAAATTTTGTATGATCATCCATAAATTTAAACCATGCATAGGGCAATTGCGAATCTTTCATCCTCTCCCAAGCTTGTGCAACATGTTCATGATCAAGTTGCTTAAATTTCATAATATTGTTTCTAAGAGAGATGATCTTAGCGGGAGGAAAATACTTAGAGATAAAAGCATCTTTGCACTTATTCCATGAATCAATACTATTTTTAGGCAAAGACGAAAACCAAGTTTTAGCACGATCTCTAAGTGAAAATGGAAATAACTTCAATTTAACAATATCATTATCCATGTCTTTATTCTTTTGCATATAGCACAAATCAACAAAGTTGTTTAGATGAGTAGCGGCATCTTCATTAGGAAGGCCAGAGAATTGATCTTTCATGAAAAGATTCAACAAAGTAGCATTAATTTCACAAGATTCAGCATCGGTAAGAGGGGCAATCGGAGTGCTAAGGAAATCATTATTGTTGGTATTGGAAAAATCACACAATTTAGTATTATCTTGAGCCATCGTGACAAGCAATCCAACACACAAGCACACAAAAGGCAAGCGAGAAAGAGGCGAACGGAAAAGAGAGGGTGAATAAAACAGCAAGGGTGAAGTGGGGGAGAGGAAAACGAGAGGCAAATGTCAAATAATGTAATGTGAGGGAGAAGAGTTTGTGATGGGTACTTAGTATGTCTTGGCTTGTGCGTAGATCTCCCCGGCAACGGCAGGAGGAATCCTTCTTGCTACCTCTTGAGCATGCGTTGGTTTTTCCCTTGAAGAGGAAAGGGTGATGCAGCAAAGTAGCATAAGTATTTCCCTCAGTTTTGAGAACCAAGGTATCAATCCAGTAGGAGACTACACTCCAAGTCCCTCGTACCTACACAAACAAACAAGAACCTCGCAACCAACGTGATAAAGGGGTTGTCAATCCCTACACGGCCACTTGCGAAAGTGAGATCTGATAGAGATTATAAGATAAGATAAATATTTTTGGTATTTTTATGATATAGATTGAAACGTAAAGATTGCAAAATAAAGTAGATCAAAAACTTATATGATGGAAAATAGACCCGGGGGCCATAGGTTTCACTAGTGGCTTCTCTCAAGATAGCATAAGTATTACGGTGAGTGAACAAATTACTGTCGAGCAATTGATAGAAAAGTGCATAGTTATGAGAATATCTTGGCATGATCATGTATATAGGCATCACGTCCGTGATTAGTAGACCGACTCCTGCCTGCATCTACTACTATTACTCCACACATCGACCGCTATCCAGCATGCATCTAGAGTATTAAGTTCATAAGAACAGAGTAACGCATTAGGCAAGATGACATGATGTAGAAGGATAAACTCAAGCAATATGATATAAACCCCATCTTTTTATCCTCGATGGCAACAATACAATACGTGCCTTGCTGCCCCTACTGTCACTGGGAAAGGACACCGCAAGATTGAACCCAAAGCTAAGCACTTCTCCCATTGCAAGAAAGATCAATCTAGTAGGCCAAACCAAACTGATAATTCGAAGAGACTTGCAAAGATAACCAATCAAGAATTCAGAGGAGATTCAAATATTTCTCATAGATAAACTTGATCATAAACCCACAATTCATCAGATCTCGACAAACACACTGCAAAAAGAGTTACATCGAATAGATTTCCAAGAAGATCGAGGAGAACATTGTATTGAGATTCAAAGAGAGACAAGAAGCCATCTAGCTAATAACTATGGACATGGTAAACTACTCACAACTCATTGGAGAGGCTTTGGCGTTGATGTAGAAGCCCTCCGTGATCGATTCCCCCTCCGGCGGAGCACCGGAAAAGGCTCCAAGATGGGATCTCATGGGTACAGAAGGTTGCGGCGGTGGAAATTGTGTTTCGTGGTGCTCCTGGATGTTTTTGGGGCATGTAGATATATATAGGCGAAGGAGGTAGGTCAGGCGAGCCACGAGGGGCCCACAGGGGTGGGGGCGCGCCCTCCTGCCTCGTGGCCGCCTTGGCTGCTTCTTGACGCCCACTCCAAGTCTCCTAGATTGCGTTTGTTCCGAAAAGATTGCTCCCAAAGGTTTCATTCCGTTTGGACTCCGTTTGATATTCCTTTTCTTCGAAACACTGAAATAAGCAAAAAAACAACAATTTGGGTTGGGCCTCCGATTAATAGGTTAGTCCCAAAAATGATATAAAAGTGTTTAGTAAAGCCCATAAACATCCAAAACAGGTAATATAATAGCATGGAACAATAAAAAATTATAGATATGTTGGAGACATATCACCCACCAGCTACATCTTCGCACGCAAGGAAGTTCCTGACAGTCGGGACCTACCTGGTCGAAGTGTATGTCGTGCTTTCATTCTGGTCGCGAACGTGTACGTACATACTGGTCGATGTAGAGGCGCACACGTGTCGTAGTAGTGGCGCGCACGTGTCGTTGTAGAGGCGCGCACGTAGCATGTACACGTACGTACATCGGCCATGGTGCAACAAAGTAAATATGGCCACGTACGTACATACGGATGGGGTCTCGAACGCCTACCCGCGCATACGTACGGCCAGGGCTCGTGTACATGGCTGGGTCGGAACAGAGAAACTGCGTCATCGTCGTGTTCATGGGAAGCCAACCGGCTGGGTCGGAACAGAATGCGTCGTGTTCATCAGGAGCCAACCAGCTTGGACAGAACAGCCAATGGAAACGAGGCCTAGCGTACCGCAGAACAGAGGAAACAGCCTTGTGTTCGACCGGCCACGGTCGAAACGGGATCTTGTTCATCAGGAAGGGACTGGCGTACCACAAAACAGAGGAAACGGACTTCTCTTGGACCTTCTATAGTCGAAATGGGGTCCTGTTGATCGGGAGGGGTGTGGCGTACCGCAAAACGGAGGAAACGGACATGTGTTGGAGCGCTACGGTCGAAACGGGGGTCCCTTTCATCGGGAGGGGTGTGGCGTACTGCAAAACGGGACTCCAAGGGATACTGTTCATCTCCACCGTCGACTACCTCCACGGGCTACTGTTCATCCACCGTCGACCTCCTCCAGCTTCCATCTGCGATTGTTCATCAATGGGCTCCTATTCATCTAGCCTCCGCCGCTCCTCCACCGGCTACTATTCAACCAGCCCTCTCCACGGGGTCCTGTTCAACCACCCCTCCACAGGCTACTGTTCATCCAGCCCTCCACCGGCTACTGTTCAACCAGCCCTCTCCACGGGGTCCTGTTCAACCACCCCTCCATGGGCTACTGTTCATCCAGCCCTCCACCAGCTACAGTTCAACCACCCCTCCATG
>NC_041381.1:53727103-53736424 GCF_002162155.2 Triticum dicoccoides | reverse complement strand
AAGGCAGCATTGATCGACTTCAATTAGCAGCAGTAGTGAAGGAAATGCTTGATCGGATTTAGTTAACAGCCATCGCTCGATCGCTCGGGTTCAGTAACGCGTAGCCTGCAGTGCAATCGCTCGGTTTCAGTTAGGCGAACGTCTCGCTTGGGTTCAGTTAGAGCCCAACAACTCACACACACGCGCGTACGTGTACAAGAGAAATGCGCGTCGCTCGGCCCCGACCACCCACCGTAACCGGGAACTCCCTGATATTTTCCTCGCCCTCGCTTCTACCACGGTTTTTTACGTCATGGACGGCCCAAACAATGTCATGCAGTTGCGTCTCCGGCCCGCCCAGGATGAAAAGCCCATTTTCTATCATGATTTTTTGTCATAGAAGTAGGAGCCCACCACATCTATGATGATACCGGGTTTTGTCACAATTATCATCATAGAAATGTCATAAGTATGACAAGAAAAAATTTCGTTCGGCATAAAATGTCACGGATGTGTCCTTTTTTGTAGTGATGGTTATGTGTTTTGGGTTGAGCTATACAATGCGCTTAATAACTCCCATTTCGGTTGCTCTAATTGGGAAGCTCTCAGCAAGGCATATAGATTTCAGGGAATATGCAAATAAAATTTGATATTCGTCTCGAAGATGATCATTTTGAAAACAATATCAACATCTGGGTGGATGTGGATATGCCTCTAGTTTTATCCTAAATGTGAGTTTGTCAAACTGATTTGTTAAGTTAAGTAATTTATATTATTTATTTAAAAATATTTTGTGTTCATGCTACTAAACTTGTTTACTTATAATTGCCAGCTTATTTCTTATCTTCAATAAATACTCGGAAGGTTGTAGATAGGACATACTACAGCTATGGCTCCAAGCTTAATTGTGAGGGGAAAGGTTATCCTATCTCATTTATAGATGATGTTGAGGCCTTTACGACCAATCACTTTATCAGCCCAAATTTTAGTGGATACGTGCCACTAGTCCATGAGTTGCAGGATGGTAACTTCATTGCCAAAAACTTGGTATGATTTCGTTAATGATGGTAACTTCATTGCATACATTCTTCTTGAGTGAACAGCATTGCTAACTATATATGTTACTATTGTGTTGATTAACAAAAGCTCCCGAAGGAGGTTGTGCCTGACATGATGCTTACCAAAGGTCATATGTATATAGTTAGCTTACAACCGTTTCCACTGACGGCTTACCATAGTCCATACTCTATTTATTTGAAAGATGCGAGGCTCAATATCAAACAATGGAGCAAACTAACGAATGCACGCACGCAACCTCTTGGAGACAACATGCAAGAGCGCCAGCCACAAGTTGGGGAAATGTGGATCTCCATTCTCAATTTTGGAGATGGACCGGTTTAGCTGTTTTATGCTATTTTACCTAGGAGAGAGGAGTAGGTCCTAGGAATTAAGAACAATTAGTTAGTGTTGATTATGACTATGATGATTATGATGAGAAGTTGTTATTGTGTGCTACAATGTGTTAGAGTTGATGATGAGGAGGAGGAGTCATGATTATGACTACTATGATGATGATGATGATGATGATGATGATGAGTTGTGATTATGACTAGTCACTACTGCATGATGCTGCTAACACGACACTACAATCAGAGACCCTTTGATGAAACTGTGTGTGATGCATTAATAGCAAACGGTGGTGTAAAATAACCATCAAAAAAGGTGCAAAACATTTGCGATGGCGGGTACATCAAACACGGTTCAGATTTTACTTGCATGTGCGATGATGGGCATACGGTTGATCCAGAGGAACTGTTTGCAATTAGAAAGAACAGAAAAAACAAGTATCCATATCAATGTGTGTGTGATATACGTCATACAGTTCGCTTCCATGAACTGTTTGCTATTAGGTAAAGCAACAGAAATGATCAGCCAAATCAAGGTGTGAGTGATATACGGCATACGGTTCACTCGAATGAAATGTCTTGGATTAGGGAAGAGAACATCAATGATTCAACTTAACAAGATGTGTGTGGTAAGCGGCAAACAGCCCCATAGGTTAATTAGAGAACAAGTACACAAAGGTTAATTTGACATACATGACTTATAAGTTTCACATAAATCATATCACTTTTTTTGGAAAACATTTAATTGCATTGAATGTATATAGTTCTCCGTCCTATTAGTTGAATTAACCTCGAGGTCCATGTTTTGGAAGCATGTCGTAAAGTAACGGGATAGACCATCATTCAAGCCAATCAACATGTGTTCAAAAAACAAAAATTATCAAAAAGTAACAAGATAGACCTTCTTCAAGCCAATCAACATGTGTTCAAAAACAAAAAATGTCAAAAATTACAAAACAAAGACCTTGATATTAACTAGATAGATGGGTCACTGCAAAGGTTTATAATAAACATTTGCAGTGATCCATCCATCTAGTTAATATCGAGTCCACTTCCCATCCGGTCACCCATCTCATGACTACTCCAGCCTCAGCACAGTTAACTTGGGAGTTCTGTTAGATGAGCTATCAGTAGGGAAGCTAGTCCATGCTGTTGTAGGATCCCTCTTTGCATCCTTTATTGCACAACACAATGGAAACGGTTTAACTGAACAAGATGTGTGTGATATGCGGCAAAGAGGTCGGTAAACAGAAATGTGTGTGAAGACCAATAATAACACATATGATTGCTGCTAATAAGCCGTGTGATTTGCTCTGTCTACAGAAGAATAACATGTATATATATATATATATCATTCAATTACAAAAGTTACTATACAGATCATTCGCACACACCTCAATAAAGAATTGCATGCATTCTAAAGTAGGAGAAACAATCGTCTAGTCATCTACTTCTTGTAATGCTCCCACCACTGCTTTGTGGCTCGATCCCTCGTCTGGGGCAGGAAGAAGACACTTCCTCATGTCAACAATCCGCATGTACATCTCGTAGCTTGTGTACGCGTCCTTGGTCGCGTACTTGACGTGTTGTTCATCCAGTCTCTCATGCCAAACACTGTGCATGGCGTTCTCGTCCTTCTTGCTCTCATACTTCATATTCATGTATTAGGAGTCGATGATGGGCAAGGCGAGGTCAACCAGGGAGTTCAGTTTGTTGTCATCGCTGCCCCAGACCTTGTAGTTGTCCTGGATCTTGACAAGATTTCGGCATTTCAAGCCCGAAACCTTGAGTGCTTTTAGATCGTTGGTGGTGTCCACCATAGAGAAACAGTAGTTGGAGCTATTGATAAACTTGGAGAAATGCTCGCAAGGCCTTGTGGCCAGGTGGTAGTGCTAGATGAGGACGTCATATCGCATGCACAAATGGGCGACGGCAACCTTCTGATCGTGTCCGGCACGACCGATCGTGTACTCGAGGTCGAAGCCGACCACTTGGTACTTGTCCTCGGCAAGGAACTACTCCATAGTTTGGATGGAGCTCTCCACCGACATCAGATCGTTCGTGTACACCACCGAGTGGGCCTTCCCCCTCACGTGGGTGTCGGATACATCTCCAACGTATCTATAATTTTTTATTGTTCCATGCTATTATATTACCTGTTTTGGATGTTTATGGGCTTTATTTTATACATTATTATCATTTTTGGGACTAACCTACTAACCGGAGGCCCAGCCCTTATTGTTGTTTTTTTGTCTATTTCAGTATTTCGAAGGAAAGGAATATCAAACAGAGTCCAAATAGAATAAAACCTTTGGAAGCGTGATTTTTGGAATGAACGTGATCCAGAGGACTTGGAGTGCAAGTCAAGAAGCAGTCGAGGCGGCCACGAGAGGGTAGGGCGCCCCCCCCCTATAGGGCGCGCCCCCTGTCTTGTGGGCCCCTCGGGCGGCCACCGACGTACTTCTTCCTCCTATATAAGCCTACATACCCCAAAAACATCCAAGGAGCAACCGAAACACAATTTCCACCACCGTAACCTTCTATATCTGCGAGATCCCATCTTGGAGCCGTCGCCGGTGTTCTGCCGGAGGGGGATTCCACCATGGAGGGCTTCTACATCAACACCATAGCCCCTCCGATGAGTTGTGAGTAGTTTACCATAGACCTTCGAGTCCATAGTTATTATCTAGTTGGCTTCTTCTCTCTTTTTGGATCTCAATACAATGTTCTCCCCCTCTCTTGTGGAGATCTATTCAATGTAATCTCTTTTTGCGGTGTGTTTGTCGAGATCCGATGAATTGTGAGTTTATGATCAAGTTTATCTATGGATAATAATTGAATCTTCTCTTAATTCTTTTATATGATTGAGTTATCTTTGCAAGTCTCTTCGAATTATCGGTTTGGTTTGGCCTACTAGATTGATCTTTCTTGCCATGGGAGAAGTGCTTAGCTTTGGGTTTAATCTTGCAGTGTTCTTACCCAGTGACAGAAAGGGTTTGCAAGACACGTATTGTATTGTTGCCATCGAGGATAAAAAGATGGGGTTTATATCATATTGCTTGAGTTTATCCCTCTACATCATGTCATCTTGCTTAATGTGTTATTCTGTTCTTATGAACTTAATACTCTAGATGCATGCTCGATAGCGGTCGATGTGTGGAGTAATAGTAGTAGATGCAGGCAGGAGTCGGTCTACTTGTTGCCGACGTGATGCCTTTATACATGATCATGCCTAGATAACGTCATAATTATTCGCTTTTCTATCAATTGCTCGACAATAATTTGTTCACCCACCATAATACTTATGCTCTTGAGAGAAGCCACTAGTGAAAACTATGGCCCCCGAGTCTATCTCTTATCATATTTGCTTTCAATCTACTTTTATTTGCATCTTTATTTTCTGCATCTATATTATAAAATACCAAAAATATATTTATCTTATCATATTATCTCTATCAGATCTCACTTTCGCACGTGGCCATGAAGGGATTGACAACCCCTTTGTCGCGTTGGTTGCGAGTTCTTTGTTTGTTTGTGTAGGTTCGTGGGACTTGTTGAGAAGCCTCCTACGGGATTGATACCTTGGTTCTCAAAAATTGAGGGAAATACTTACGCTACTGTGCTGCATCACCCTTTCCTCTTCAAGGAAAACATACGCAAGCTCAAGACATAGCTAGAAGGATTTCTGGCACCGTTGCCGGGGAGGTCTTCGCTCAAGTCAAGACATACCAAGTACCCATCACAAACTCATCTCCCTCGCATTTACATTATTTGCCATTTTCCTCTCGTTTTCCTCTCCCCCACTTCACCCTTGCCGTTTTATTCGCCCTTCTTCTGTTTTGGTGTCTTACTTGGCTCGTTTGCTCATTTCATTGGAATAGTTGCTTATTTATTGCTAAACAGAGAACCTAAGATCTATGGATCCTCATCCGCTTGCTAATATTTTTAAGAGATCCAATTATGATGAACCAATTGCTAGTGAGTTTTGAGCACTAGATTATCTTTATGAAGCTTTGCTCAAAATTTGTGAATCTGAAAATTATGATGAAGAAATTTATGAAGAGATTCACGATAACTCCTTGAATAAAAAGCATGATTGCAATGAGTTTCCTATAAATTCTCTTGATGTCAATTGTGCTAATAATATGCAAAACCCTAAGCTTGGGTATGCTAGTTTTGCTATGTCTACTACTTGTTTCAATGATCATGATTGGGGTGATTCTTCTTATAACCTTGAAAATTTATTTAAGCCCCATGATGAATATGAGATTGATAATAGTGTTTTCAATAATATTGAAAGTGGGTTTGGAAGAGTGTCAACTTTAGATCCCACATATTTGGAGTATGTTCAATCTTATGATATTTTTAATAAAAGTGGGTTCGGAAAGGTCATGACTTTAGTTAATGTTAATCCCACTATCTTGGAAGAGTGTCAACTTTGCATGCATGTGGATCATGTTGAGAATATGTTTTGTGATAGCTATTTTGTTGAATTTGCCTATGATCCTACATGTAATTATTATGAGAGAGGAAAATATGGTCGTAGAAATTTTTATCTTATTAAATTACCTCTCGTCATGTTGAGATTGCTATCGTCTCTTTCTTCTTCCTTGCATATGCTAGTTCTTGCTTGCCTCGCAAATTTGTTTACTTATAATATTCCTATGCATAGGAAGTATGCTAGACTTAGATGTGTTTGTCACGTGTTTCATGATGCTCTCTTTATGCTTCAATTCTTGTCTTTCATGTGAGCATCATTGAAATCTCAATGCCTAGCTAAAAAGGCTTTAAAGAAAAGCGCTTGTTGGGAGACAACCCAATATTTTTCCTTGCTGTTATTCAATAAATTGTATTTCTACTTTATTTTTAGATGTGTTTTCATGTTTTATTTAGTGTTTGTGCCAAGTAGAACCTATAGGATAACCTATGATATGAGTTGATTTGATTCTGCTCAAAAACAGAAACTTCGCGCTCACGAGAAACAATTCAATAAATCACAGGAACGAGATTTTGCATTGATTATTTTTCCTGATGTTCAATAAACAAATTGTTTAGGTCGTCCTATTTTGGTAGGATATTTTAGGTTCCGGAAGTTTGCGTTAGTTACAGATTGCTACAGACTGTTCTGTTTTTGACAGATTCTGTTTTTCGTGTGTTGTTTGCTTATTTTGATGCATCTATGGCTAGTATGTAAGGATATGAACCATAGATAACTTTGAATACAGTAGGTTTAACACCAATATAAATAAAGAAGGAGTTCATTACAGTACCTTATGTGGTGGTTTTGTTTTCTTTCACTAACGGAGCTTATAAGATTTCCTGTTGAGTTTTGTGTTGTGAAGTTTTCAAGTTTTAGGTAAAGATTTGATGGACTATGGAATAAAGGGTGGCAAAAGCCTAAGCTTGGGGATGCCCAAGGAACCCCAAGATATTCAAGAATATCCAAAAGCCTAAGCTTGGGGATGCCCCCGGAAAGCATCCCCTCTTTCGTCTTCGTTCATTGATAACTTTACTTGGAGCTATATTTTTATTTGCTACATGATATGTGTTTTGCTTGGAGCGTCGTGTATTATATTAGTCTTTGCTTGTTAGTTTACCACAATCATCCTTGATGTAACACACCTTTTGGGAGAAGCCTATTTGCTTAGGATTATATAGAATACTTTATGTGCTTCACTTATATCTTTTGAGCTTGATAATTTTTGCTCTAGTGCTTCACTTATATCTTTTAGAGCACGGTGGTGGATTAATTTTGAAGAAATTGTTGATCTCTCATGCTTCACTTATGTTATTTTGAGAGTCTTTTCGAACAGCATGGTATTTGCTATGGTTATAAATTGGTCCTAGAATGATGAGCATCCAAGTTGGGTATAATAAAAACTATCATAGGAAGTGAATTGGATGCTATGATGAACTTGATACTTGATGATTGTTTTGAGATAGGGAGGTAGTGATATTAAAGTCATGCTAGTTGGGTGATTATGAATTTAAAGAATGCTTGTGTTGAAGTTAGCAAGTCCCATAGCATGCACGTATGGTTAAAGTTGTGTAACAAATTTGAAACATGAAGTGTACCTGGCTTGTGCATCCTTATGAGTGGCGGTCGGGGACGAGCGATGGTCTTTTCCTACCAATCTATCCTGCTAGGAGCATGCGCGTAGTGCTTGGTTTTTGATGACTTCTAAATTTTTGCCATACGTATATGAGTTCTTTTGACTAATGTTGAGTCCATGGATTATACACACTTTTACCTTTCCATCATTGCTAGCCTCTTCGGTACCGTGCATTGCCCTTTCTCACCTTGAGAGTTGGTGCAAACTTCGCTGGTGCATCCAAACCCCGTGATATGATACTCTCTATCACACATAAACCTCCTTATATCTTCCTCAAAACATCCACCATACCTACCTATTTATGGCATTTCCATTGCCATTCCAAGATATATTGCCATGCAAATTTCCACCATTTCGTTTATCATCATCATGACATACATTACTTTTGTCATATTGCCATTGCATGATCATGTAGTTTACATCGTATTTGTGGCAAAGCCACCATGCATAATTTTTATACATGTCACTCTTGATTCATTGCACCATCCCGGTACACCGCCGGAGGCATTCATATAGAGTCATATCTTGTTCTAGGTTCGAGTTGTAATTCATGTGTTGTAATCAATAAAAGTGTGATGATCATCATTATTAGAGCATTACCCAAAAAGAAAAAAAATAAAGGCCAAAAAAAGGCCAAAAGAAAAAAAAGAAAAAGAAAAAAAAGAAAAAAAAGGAAAAAAAGAACATAAATAAATAAAAAGGGCAATGCTACTATCTCTTTTTCCACACTTGTGCTTCAAAGTAGCACCTTTTTCTTTATTGAGTCTCACATATTGTGCTTCAAAGTAGCACCATGTTCTTCATGTAGAGAGTCTCATAGGTTGTCACTTTCATATACTAGTGGGAATTTTTCATTATAGAACTTGGCTTGTATATTCCTACGATGGGCTTCCTCAAATGCCCTAGGTCTTCGTGAGCAAGCAAGTTGGATGCACACCCACTAGTTTTCTTTTGTTGAGCTTTCATTCATTTATAGCTCTAGTGCATCCGTTGCATGGCAATCCCTACTCCTCATGTTGACATCAATTGATGGGCATTCCCATAGCCTGTTGATTATCCTCGTCAATGTGAGACTTCCTCCTTTTTTGTCTTCTCCACACAATCCCCAATCATTATTCTATTCCACCCATAGTGCTATATCCATGGCTCACGCTCATGTATTGCGTGAAGGTTGAAAAAGTTTGAGATTATTTAAGTACGAAACAATTGCTTGGCTTGTCATCGGGGTATAGAAGTAGGGAACTTCTTTGTGTGACGAAAATGAAGCATAGCCTAACTATATGATTTTGTAGGGATGAACTTTCTTTAGCCATGTTATTTTGAGAAGACATGATTCCTTTTATTAGTATGCTTGAAGTATTGCTATTTATTTTGTCAATGTGAACTTTTATCTTGAATCATTTGTATCTGAACATTCATGCCACAATAAAGAAAATTACATTGAGAATTATGCTAGGTAGCATTCCACATCAAAAATTCTGTTTTTATCATTTACCTACTCGAGGACGAGCAGGAATTAAGCTTGGGGATGCTTGATACGTCTCCAATGTATCTATAATTTTTTATTGTTCCATGCTATTATATTACCTGTTTTGGATGTTTATGAGCTTTATTTTATACATTATTATCATTTTTGGGACTAACCTACTAACCGGAGGCCCAGCCCGTATTGCTGTTTTTTTGTCTATTTCAGTATTTTGAAGGAAAGAATATCAAATGGGGTCCAAACGGAATAAAACCTTCGGAAGCGTGATTTTTGGAACGAACGTGATCTAGAGGACTTGGAGTGCAAGTCAAGAAGCAGTCGAGGTGGCCACGAGAGG
>NC_041381.1:53644433-53726755 GCF_002162155.2 Triticum dicoccoides | reverse complement strand
ACTTCTTCCTCCTATATAAGCCTACATACCCCAAAAACATCCAAGGAGCAACCGAAACACAATTTACACCACCGTAACCTTCTGTATCCGCGAGATCCCATCTTGGAGCCGTCGCCGGCGTTCTGCCGGAGGGGGATTCCACCACGGAGGGCTTCTACATCAACACCATAGCCCCTCCAATGAGTTGTGAGTAGTTTACCACAGACCTTCGGGTCCATAGTTATTAGCTATTTGGCTTCTTCTCTCTTTTTGGATCTCAATACAATGTTCTCCCCCTCTCTTGTGGAGATCTTATCGATGTAATCTCTATTTGCGGTGTGTTTGTCGAGATCCGATGAATTGTGGGTTTATGATCAAGTTTATCTATGTATAATAATTGAATCTTCTCTGAATTCTTTTATATGATTGAGTTATCTTTGCAAGTCTCTTCGAATTATTGGTTTGTTTTGGCCTACTAGATTGATCTTTCTTGCCATGGGAGAAGTGCTTAGCTTTGGATTCAATCTTGCGGTGTTCTTACCCAGTGACAGAAAGGGTTGCAAGACACGTATTGTATTGTTGCCATCGAGGATAAAAAGATGGGGTTTATATCATATTGCTTGAGTTTATCCCTCTACATCATGTCATCTTGCTTAATGTGTTACTCTGTTCTTATGAACTTAATACTCTAGATGCATGCTGGATAGTGGTCGATGTGTGGAGTAATAGTAGTAGATGCAGGCAAGAGTCGGTCTACTTGTTGCGAACGTGATGCCTTTATACATGATCATGCCTAGATAACGTCATAATTATTCGCTTTTCTATCAATTGCTCGACAATAATTTGTTCACCCACCGTAATACTTATGCTCTTGAGAGAAGCCACTAGTGAAACCTATGGCTCCCGAGTCTATCTCTTATCATATTTGCTTTCAATCTACTTTTATTTGCATATTTATTTTCTGCATCTATATTATAAAATACCAAAAATATATTATCTCTATCAGATCTCACTTTCGCAAGTGGCCGTGAAGGGATTGACAACCCCTTTGTCGCGTTGGTTACGAGTTCTTTGTTTGTTTGTGTAGGTTCGTGGGACTTGTTGAGAAGCCTCCTACTGGATTGATACCTTGGTTCTCAAAAACTAAGGGAAATACTTATGCTACTGTGCTGCATCACCCTTTCCTCTTCAAGGAAAACCAACGCAAGCTCAAGACGTAGCAGTGTCCACTACGTGATGCATGGTGAACTGTCCGCCGTTGTCATCGTCGGCTGCTGGGAGCACCATTGGAGCCACGGGGATCTCCATTAGAACTGTTGGATGTCCTCTCTATATGTGTCGTCATGGGTGTGCTTATTTTGTCGTGTGACGTGACAGATGAAGGTAAATGGTCACAGGAATAAATGGGGGCCGGGCGACCTGGATTCTCGGCACATCGGCATGGCAGTTTTTGCAGCGGGTAACTGCATTGTCGCGCCGCGCCCGGTGCAACCGCATGCACACTAACATGCGTGATCGTGCACCGGCCCGGCAGCGCGCGTGGAGGGATGAGGGCACAGCACCTAGAGGGACACGAGCAGAGCGCGCCACGGCCGCCTCAACCGCAAGCAACCATACACATAGAGCAGTTGAACATGCAGGAAATGGTCGCCTACAAGCCGGCCGACAGTTGTGTTGTTGCATAGAGAGCGGTCGTGTGCTACTACCTTCGTCATGGTCTATAGTCCCCTTTATATTCTGTGCCATACTTTGCCCTCAAATTTAACCAACAGAATGTTAATGCATGTTATAAAAATTATATAATTGGAAACTATGTCCAAATACGAATACAACTATATAATCTTTGGCGACATGCATTCATATTTTATTATTAAAATCCTACTTATAAACCAGGACAGGGCTATAGTAGGTAATTGAATCGCAAACTTTTTTTATTAACCGTATGTGGACATGGCCTTCCGTCCTCCGCTCGCACCTCTTGTCACCCCGCTGCTGTAGACGGCTTACAGCGCAAGCTTGCGCAGTGCGCGGGGGTGTTTGTTTGGCCAAATAGTGGTGACAATGAATCGTCGGTGGGCCCATTCCCACACTACCTCGCAGGTTCCCGCGCAAGCTTCCCGCCCAACTCGGTGAAATCCCCCAAAATCCCAATGCTTATCGGCCTGCTATATAAACCCTCATGGTCGGCGAGTCCTGCATCGCATTTTCCCCTCCCTCCCTGTAGCTTATCTCTTCTGCCTCTCCCACAATCGCCAATGGCACCAGTTCGTCGTCGTCGCTCAGCCACTCCGCCGTCATCAGAGGACAGCTCCAACTGTGAGGCTACACCACGGCGGCGGCAGAGTCCTCGGCGTAGTGTAGTGTGTGTGGAGTCCATGTTGGGTGTGCGCGGAACACCCGCCACACGCACCACCGCCGCTGCCCATTGGCAGCTGTTGCCGGCCGCCGTTGCCACCACACCACCCTCGAAAGCCAGGGCCATCACCTGCTCCGCTACAGCGGCCCGAAGGCGAGAGGTGATCGTCGTGGCTGCCACCCCACTGCCGGCCACCATGTCCATCACCGGCTCCGCCACCGCGGCCCAAAGGCGGGAGTTGGTGGTCGTGGCCGCCACCCCATTGTCGGCCACCGTGGCCGCCAGCCCACCATCGACCGCCGGGGTCATCACCCGCTCCACCACCGTCCCCTGAAGGCGGGAGGCGGAGGTGGATGCCCGCACATGCGTCAGCGACCTTGCCCGCTACACCTAGTTCCTGCAGGAGGAGGAGGAGTGCCTCGTCGAGCATGCAAAGAGCCATACCGTCGTCGTGGCCGCGACACACGCCGCCTCAGAGGCGAGGAATCAGGAGATCTACAAGGAGAACCAACGCTTCGAGAGGGGCCGTCTGGAGCGGCAGAGGGCGTTCGAGGTGAGCGTAGTTGAAGGTGCAGCAGCGGAAGGTACCGTATTGCAGCTGTCCAGCTCGTCGGTAGGCTCCTCCTCCTCTGCCTCTTACTGCGTGCTCGGTAAAGGAGAGGCTGCCGGAAGTAGTACAAAGCCCCTCCGTAGTAGTAGTAT
Organism: Triticum dicoccoides; assembly: GCF_002162155.2. Lineage (NCBI taxonomy): Eukaryota > Viridiplantae > Streptophyta > Magnoliopsida > Poales > Poaceae > Triticum > Triticum dicoccoides. The sequence continues at coordinate 53,723,718 of NC_041381.1, read as the reverse complement.
TTAGGGGCTATTTTGTTCAGTTCATCTGACTATAGATATGGTGGAACTATACAACGTACTTAAAATTAGCTAGTATATAAAGTAGAACTAGCTATTTCAGTACGTGGTTGGCAACAATTGGGGAAAAGTTTGGTGGGTTCAGCTGTCGAGTTGAACTGTTTGTATAAAGAATGACTGCTTAATCTATGAATGAAATCTATGCTTAATTAATAAATTTTAGTTGCAAAAATTAGATACTGCTAGTGATTTTTAGCTGCATATTTTGACCAATCGCAGCGTTACAAGGTTGCCAAATGGCAATGTTACTAGATCAACAAATGTCAATCTTTCCAGTTTGACAAATGGCAACATACAAAATATAACAGATACAAATCTTACCAAATTGTTTGTAAGTGGATGCACACGGGTCATCCCAAACAACCGTTTGCGTTGAAGGGATGCACAAATCCTGCTCTCACATTGCATACGGGTGTTCTATCTAAAACGTTTGCGATCAAGAGCTGCACAAATCCTGCTCGGCACATTTTCCCTTGGCTTCCTGGGGAAGCCGTCGGTTTGCATACGGGTGTTCTAACTAAAATGTTTGCGATGAGTGTTTTATATTTAAAAACCATTGGCGTTTTTTCAAAAGAAAATCATTTGATAAGTCTGTACATTTAGAGAGAAATGCAAGTTCGCTCAAACTATATCTTTCATTCAGTCACACTGCGAATTTATATTCATATGATCAAGATATAGTATTAAACCCAAAAAAACTATTTCCAGCGGCGGCGGAGGCGGCGTGTCGTGCCTTCGTTGTTGTTGTCGTCTTCCGGGACGCCGTTGTTGACGTCTTCAAGGTAGCACAAAATGTTCTTCACATGTAAATCAAACATCATGTCATTGCGCGATCGATGGGCGGGGCGCGGGAGGACGGCAACCGGTAGCGCTTAGAGGTAGCGGTCGATGGTGGCATCCCATGCTGCTGAGGGTGGCGCGCACACGGGCGTGGCGGTTGCAGTCAAACGCACGGGGACTGGCGCCGCGGTGGGTGGAGGGGCGCACGGGCACGTGCGATGGCGCTGACATGTACACGAGCTCGCGCGGGTCCGCGGAGACCTCGCTGACGCCCATGGCTTCCAACTCTACGATAGTGCTCGGCGACTAACCCGTCAATGCTACGGGGATGGTCACTAGCGCGGGTGCGGGGATGGGAGCTGGGACGGGAGCGGGGGCAGCAACTGCCGTGGCCAGCTCATTCAGGGCCATGTCCATGAGGCCCCATTCCTCCTTATTTTCTATCTCCTCCGACTCGGGGTCGACTTCACCAAACTTGAAGACTAGTGGCAAATGATCCTTCTGCACCATGGCGCTAGTGGAGGTATGCGGGGGCAGGGGAATGGGAGGCGATCTGTAAGGCCACCCGTATTAAGCAGTGGCTCGGGCGCCATTAATGGAGAGGGAGGCTGACGGCCATGGAAGTCAAAGGGCTTGCTTCCCAGTGAGCCTACACAGCGTACAGCTCGCATGCTTCTCGGTGATCCTGCGCATTGGAGGACAACTTGCATGCCTCTTGGTCATCCTGCACACCGGACTGTGCTCGCACGCCTCCTGTTTAGTCAAACAGTTGTCCGCACGGCACCTCCTATAGCCATTAAAACTAAGACACGTGGTGTCACATGAATGGTTAACATAACGCACACGATTTGAATTATACAAACATTTATGATGTTAGAGTGGCAGCTATTTGTTTCAAAATGCCTTTGTTGGATGTCATTCGAGTGCGCCTTCTCTCAAAATGGACATGAAAAATACCACATCATGTCGGGTGCCATTCCATGATAGCATGCCAAGTTTCATGAATATCAGACGAGTTTTGGATTTGCTAGAATTTAAAAACAAAGTATCTCAATGTTTTGCCGGCAATCAATACTTCCCTGGTGTTTGAAATTCATTCCCATTTTTTGCATGGGACCTAAGCATGCACCCAAGGACAAAGATTCAGTTTTCAACCAATTTATATGCACTGGAGCATGTGCATGTAGTTCACATTAGAATTATGCACATAAAATGGATATTTTTTTGAAACTATGGTGATTTTTATAGCAAATTCAGAAACTATACACCCTTATGCAGAAAAATCAAAAGTATCACCCCGTCGGCCTCCTGTTGACCGAAGAGGGACTTTTCGGCCTACCGTTGGCCGAAGAGGGACTTTTCGGCCAACCGTTGGCTAAAAACGACTTTTGAGCCAACCATTGGCCAAAAAGGACTTTTCGGACAACAAATGGCCAAACAGTCCCTCTTCGGCTAACACCTGCTCTACTGTTTTAGAAAATTCATATCAATTAGGATTTTTAGTATTTTTAATTTGATTATTTTTGCATTAGATTAGAAATTTTATGAAGTTTCTGTAGATATCAAGTTTGACTAGATTTAAAATTTTGAATTTGAATTTTCATGAATTTGCTCAAATCACTAAATTGCCTATAATTTGAGCTAGGAGTATTTTTTCAGATGATTCTTTTCGCTATTGGTTCTTTGTGAATTTGTTTATCAGTAGTAATTAATTGGCGAATTTTATAATTATTTGAAATTAATTTTTTATGAAAACAGTTCTGTTTTAGTGTTTTATAGGTTTATGTTATTTCTTTAAATTTTAATTGCTTTAAAAAATTCTTTAGGATTTTTCACATATTTTTTTTGTTTCAGTTTAGTTATCAGTAGCTATTTCATTTGTAGTTTTTTTAAAATTTTATTTCTTTTATCCTACTAGAAAACTTGTTTTGGGCTTCATAGGAGTTTATGTTTAAAAGTGCCTGATACGTCTCCAACGTATCTACTTTTCCAAACACTTTTGCCCTTGTTTTGGACTCTAACTTGCATGATTTGAATGAAACTAACCCGGACTGATGCTGTTTTCAGCAGAGCTGCTATGATGTTGTTTTATGTGTAGAAAAGAAAAGTTCTCGGAATGACCTGCAAATCCACGGAGGCACTTTTTGGAATTAATAAGAATTTCTGGAAAGAAATACACCAGGGGGGCCAGGGCCTGTCCACGAGACAGGGGGCGGGCCCCCCTGTAGGGCGCGCCCCCTATCTCGTGGGCCGCATGGACCTCCACCGACCTCAACTCCAACTCTATATCTTCCGTCTCACGGAGAAAACAATCAGAGAGAAAGTTTCATCGCGTTTTATGACATGAAGCCACCGCCAAGCCCTAATCTCTCTCGGGAGGGCTGATCTGGAGTCCGTTCGGGGCTCCGGAGAGGGGGATTCATCACCGTCGTCATCATCAACCATCCTCCATCACCAATTTCATGATGCTCACCGCCGTGCGTGAGTAATTCCATTGTAGGCTGCTGGACGGTGATGGGTTGGATGAGATTTACCATTTAATCAAGTTAGTTTTGTTAGGGTTTGATCCCTAGTATCCACTATGTTCTGAGATTGATGTTGCTATGACTTTGCTATGCTTAACGCTTGTCACTAGGGCCCGAGTGCCATGATTTCAGATCTGAACCTGTTATGTTTTCATGAATATATGTGTGTTCTTGATCCTATCTTGCAAGTCTATAGTCACCTATTATGTGTTATGATCCGACAACCCCAAAGTGATAATAATCGGGATACTTCTCGGTGATGACCGTAGTTTGAGGAGTTCATGTATTCACCATGTGTTAATGCTTTGGTCCGGTTCTCTATTAAAAGGAGGCCTTAATATCCCTTAGTTTCCGCTAGGACCCCGCTGCCACGGGAGGGTAGGACAAAAGATGTCATGCAAGTTCTTTTCCATAAGCACGTATGACTATTTACGGAATACATGCCTACATTACATTGATGAACTGGAGCTAGTTCTATATCACCCTATGTTATAACTATTGCATGAGGAATCGTATCCGGCATAATTATCCATCACTGATCCATTGCCTACGAGCTTTTCATATATTGTTCTTCGCTTATTTACTTTTCCGTTGCTATTGTTACAACTACTACAAAAACCCAAAAACATTTATCTTTACTGTTACTACTGTTACCATTACTATCATACCACTTTTGCTACTAAATACTTTGCTGCAGATACTAAGTTATCCAGGTGTGGCTGAATTGACAACTCAACTGCTAATACTCAAGAATATTCTTTGGCTCCCCTTGTGCCGAATCAATAAATTTGGGTTGAATACTCTACCCTCGAAAGCTGTTGCGATCCCCTATACTTGTGGGTTACCAGTGCCTTGTAAATCATGTACAACCATTGTCGTTTTATACATGAAAAAAAAATACTTTCCCGCAATCTTTTTCCCTCCATTTTCTTTCCCGCCATTTTCTTTGCCGCCATTTTCTCCCGCCATTCTCGCCCACCATTTTCTTTCCCGCCATTCTCTCCTGCCACACTAAGGAGGGCTGCATCGACGGAGGATGACGATGATGCCTTCATGTGCAGTGTGAAACACTGTGTGAGAGAAGTCATAAGTGTGAAACACTCTCCAATGATGATGACGAAGTTGCAAACACTTATGACTTCTCTCAGACAGTGTTTCACACTCCACCAGCAGCACCAACGCAGGAGACACAGACCGTGTCAGACGATGTTATCTACGATTGTGGATACTGTCGTGGAAATATCACGTCAGATGTCCTCGTGAAAGGACTTAGTCGTGGAGCCATCGCGACGGGTTAGCTTAAAGAGGTTAAACCGGACAAAGGACACGAGGATTTTATACTAGTTCGGCCCCTTCGATGAAGGTGAAAGCCTACGTCTAGTTGTGTTGGGATTATTAGGGTCTCGATAGCCAGGGAGCAAAACACGCTATGACTGGCTCTCAAGTTGTTGTTGTTTCTTGTCCCTGAACCGCCGCCGGGTCGTCCCCTTATATACACGGGTTGACGCCCGGCCGGTTTACAGAGTCCCGAGGCCGGCTCATACAAGTATCCGGCTCGGTCTCTCCTTTCCCTACTTACAACACAAGTTACATGATTATGGCGGTTTACCACTATGGGCCCTAATCCGCCTTTGGGCTCCGGGCCTCTAAGCTTCATTAGTAAAACGCCATCTTCTGGGCCTTCGTGAGCTTCAGCATAGCTGAAGGTGAACCGGCCCCTCCTGGGCGGTTTACACTCAGTAGTTATATCCCCAACATTAGGCCCCAGATTGATTTGAACCTGTTTATGTCAATCTTCAATACTTAGGAAAAACCCTGTGAACATATTCTTACACTTTTCGTAAACCGCCATGATGTCTTCTCCTGTAAGCTTTGTTAAACCGCCATGACGTCATCCTCTGGACACAGCAACGGTTCATCATGACGTCATCTCCATATAAAAAGATTAAAAAGATTCTCTTCATTAATGGTATCCCGAAGATCGAGGCGACACGCGCGCCCTTTTTTGCCGCTTCAGGCTCCTCGATTCTTGCGCCTGCCATTTATCCCTTTCTCCTTATAAATAGGGCCGGCGGGTCTTGCCGTTCTCTTCCCTTGCTTCCTCTTCTTCCTCTCGCAAACCCTTATTGTTCGATCTCCACCGCCGCCACAGAGCGCACCGTCGTCTTCGCCTCCGGCTGCTGCATCACCCTGAATCGAACCAGAGCTCGCGGCATCCCTCCGCAGTAGATCTGCACTGGTAAGTCTTCCCTTTTCCGCATCTTTAGATCTATACTAGGGTTAACGAGTTCATCTTGTACAGTTCCTTGTTCATCTCAACTCTTCATATTTTCTTCTGCCGTGGTTTCTTTGATCCATCAGTGGTGTAGATCTCGTGCGGTAGTTGCTCCACATCCATTTTTATCACTAGTAGATCTTCTTTCTTTGTAAAGAATCCTCAGTAGAATGCACGAATTTCTCTGTTCTGCTTGACACCATTATAGGTCGCAGAAATTTTTCTTTATCGAAGCATGGTAGATCCAAAATAATTTCATCATTGTGTGAGATCTGTTTCTTCAACACTTAGCAAATTTTCAGCTCTGCTGCTTCCCTCATAGGCGGTTTAACTTGTTCAAAATCATAATCCGCCTGGTACCATTAGCCCTCTCTTAAACCGCCATCTAACTTGAGCAGCAATAGTCGGTTTAACATGCATAACTTACCGGGTTAACTCTCAACATAAACCGGCCTTTGTGCTTTATTTTCAGTTTGCTCCAAGATGACAAAGCAATTCGCCGCATGCAACTGGGTTCCCTCCCGGATTACTGAAACGCAGCTGAATGGATATGTCTTGACCGGCGCTTTAGCCAAAAAATATGTTCTCCACTGGCGAGTTCCTGGCCCTGAATGTCCGCCAACACCTCAAGCCAGCGAAGTGATTGTGTTCATGCAGCACCTGGACCGGGGGTTTAGCCCGCCCGGTTCAAAGTTTTCCGGGATGTTCTCGCGAGCTTTAAACTCCATCCTCAGGATATTGGACCGAACTCTGTGTCCAACATATGCAATTTCAAGTGTTTTGCAAAGTTTATCTTCAAGAAGAACCAACTGTGGAGCTTTTTAGAGACTTCTTCCACTTAAACCGCCGGACCGAATTCTCTGACGGTCCCAACACGGAGCTTGGTGGCGTATCAATTCAGAAAAGGAAAGAATGTGACTTCCCTCATGCAAAACACCGTAGCCATCCAAAGGATTGGAATAATACTTGGTTTTATTGTCTGAACACTGCACCTGTTGATGAAAACCCTCTGCCGGGTTACCGTGCTCATCGGCTTAGCAATACTCATCCACTGCCTCCATGGCTCACCGCTAAAGAGCGGCAAGTTTATGCACCGCAAATCATTAAGCTCCGGGCTCTTCTAGCGAACGGTTTAACCGGCATTGACCTTATTCGATGCTGGGTTTCATGGGGTATCCTTCCCTTAAGCCGCCGCTCCGGTTTGATGTATGAATATACCGGAGACGTAAAAGATCCTTTACGATCCAATGAGATAGAAAAAACTGATGAATAAGTTACTGAAGCGGTGAAAAAAATGTTAGATGAACCGATCGCTCAATGCAGCAAGACCGGATTGGCTCATTTCTATGCTTCCAACAAACCGCCAGCAGTAAGCATTTGACCCTTTTCCACTTTTATTGATCCGTTTTCTCTTTAACTTTATCCTGATAAACCTTTGTTTGTCTTTACAGGCCAACAGCTCTTTCTGGAAGAGAAAAACTTCAGACAAACCGGTGAAGACTCAACGCCCGAAAAGTAAAGTCATAAAGAAGGCGGGCAAGAAGAAAACTGGCGAGTCCTCTGATCCGCCTGAGGATGTCAATGAATCGGAAAACGAGGTAGAACTTGACTCCCTTGGCTCATTTTTCGTACATCTTATTGACAATGATTATGACCAGGATGATGCGGAAGCCAGCCGTGCGGACCATGTTGAGGTAATCATCCTTTCTTCCGAATCAGAACATATCCCGGTTCAAAGACTTCGCCGTACAATTCGTAAAGTAAAATAGTCTCACCCTCTTGCTCATTTGGATCCACAATTTTCTTTGAAGACACAGCAACATAAGGGTCGTCGCACAACCCGGCACAGCAGCCAACAGGTCACTTCTTCCGGTTTACCAGATACACCTAACCGGAAGCGTCGTCCAGAGGTTGCTTGTTCTCCCGAAAGTCTTTATCCTTTGAAAGGTTGCTTCCGTGACCCGCTTAATCCGTCTGACTCAAATTACCAGGTGTCTTCCAACTCTTCATCTAGCGGTTCATCCACCACTCAGATGCCTCCCCTCAAGACCGTCCCTGGGTAAGGATATTGTTTTTAACTTTGTCTTCCTGCATCGGTTTACCAACTGACCTCTTGTTTTTTAATATCACAGTGTCAAAGCTCGTCTGAGCAAGAAACCAAAGACCACTGTCTCTGCTGAAGAAGCTGAACCGGACAGAATTTAAGAAGGCGCTGACAAGGAAGCTGATATTGCCATTGATGATCATGTACCTCAAAGTCAGGATACATATGTTGAAGCGCCAGAAGTTAACCGCCCAGTCCACATGCTGATCCTCCAAGCCCCGCCAAGGGCGACAACGTGTCAAGCCCGGCCAGGGATACTGTCAGTCCGCCAACCCCCTCCAAAGGCAGCGATGATGATGTCGTTATCACTGGCCATGGTTTCACTTCCCCTGGCAACCCAGTTATCTTGGCAAAGCATACTGCTAAGGAGGAATTTGCAGCTATGGGTAAAGGGAAAGGGAAAACAGACTTGTCCGCCGAACGAGCCAAAGCCATATCCTGTTTTTCATCTAATAGGTCCAACGCCTCCTAGCGTGCTTGCTCATTGTCCGCTTCAACATAATTGGCAACCCAGGGTGAACCATGACGAATATCACTTGGGAGGACCGCCTCTGCCCCGTATACCATGAAGAAAGGTGTGTAACCCATCGATCTATTGGGGGTGGTGTTGATGCTCCATAACACAGAAGGCAATTCTTCCACCCAACAACCCGGCATCCGCTTTAAAGGTACCATGAGCCGGGGCTTGATACCCTTCAAGATTTCTTGATTGGCTCTCTCAGCTTGACCATTGGACTCGGGGTGCACCACGGATGCTAAGTCAAGCCGGATGTGCTCTCTCTGACAGAAGTCCTCCCTCTCACCTTTAGAAAGGTTTGTACCATTATCCGTGATGATGTTGTGTGGAAAGCCAAAGCGGAAGATAATCTTTTTGAGAAATTGAACCGCCGTAGCCGCATCACACTTGCTGACAGGCTCTGCTTCAACCCATTTGGTGAATTTGTCAACCGCCACCAACAGGTGGGTCTTCTTATCCTTGGAGCGCTTAAAGGGCCCCACAATATCAAGCCCCCAAGTGGCAAATGGCCAAGTGATAGGAATCATCCTTAATTCTTGAGCCGGAACATGAGCTCGTCGTGAAAACTTCTGACAAGCGTCACACCGTTTTACCAGATCCTCAGCATCAGCATGAGCTGCCAACCAGTAAAACCCATGACGAAAAGCTTTAGCAACCAGGGACTTTGAACCGGCATGATGACCACAATATCCCCTTCATGAATTTCTCGTAGAATCTCTTTGCCTTCTTCAGGAGAAACACAACGCTGGAATGTGCCTGAAACGCTGCAGCGGTGTAACTCGCCATTGTGAATAACCATGGACTTGGATCGCCGGACTATCTGCCGGGCCAGAACTTCATCGTCTGGTAACTCGCCCCGGTTCATATACGCCAGATATGGAACCGTCTAATCCGGCACAACATGTAAAGTGGCCACCAATTGGGCCTCCGGATCAGTAACAGCTAAATCCTCCTCTGTAGGCAACTTAAGATACGGGTTAGGCAAGATATCTAAGAAGGTATTGGGAGGTACCAGTTTATGTTGAGATCCCAGCCGGCTTAAAGCGTCCGCCGCTTCGTTTTTGCGCCGATCAATATGCTCAACCTGATACCCTTTGAAGTGACCCGCCACAATATCCACCTCGCGTCTGTAAGCCGCCATGAGTGGATCCTTAGAATCCCAAGTGCCAGAAACTTGCTGAGCCACCAGATCAGAGTCTCCAAAGCATCGTACCCGGCTTAAATTCATCTCCTTGGCCACACGGAGCCCATGGAATAAAGCCTCGTACTCAGCTGCATTGTTAGTATAGGGGAACATTAAACAGAGGACATAACGAATTTTATCACCTCGAGGGGAAGTAAGGACAACTCCAGCCCCCGAGCCCTCCAATTGCCTGGATCCATCAAAGTGAATAGTCCAGTATGTATTATCCGGTTTGTCCTTTGGTGCCTGTAACTCGGTCCAATCATTGATAAAGTCGACAAGTGCCTGAGATTTGATGGCTATTCAAGGCATATACTTCAAACCATGTGGACCAAACTCGATCGCCCACTTTGCAACCCGGCCAGTTGCCTCCCTGTTCTGAATTATATCACCCAAAGGAGCTGAACTGACAATTGTAATGGGATGACCTTGAAAGTATTGTTTGAGTTTCCGACTTGCCATAAAAACTCCATATACCAGCTTCTGCCAATGCGGATATCGCTTCTTTGATTCGATAAGCACTTCACTAATATAGTAAACCGGTCGTTGAACTGGATATTCCTTGCCAGCCTCCTTGCGCTCCACCACAATTTCCACACTGACAGCACGGGCATTAGCAGCCACATACAATAACAAGGGTTCTTTGTCAACCGGAGCAGCAAGGACCTGCGGTTCAGCCAACTGCCGCTTCAAGTCTTCAAATGCCGCATTAGCCGCATCACTCCAAACAAAGGTGTCTGTTTTCTTCAACATCTGATATAGAGGGATCGCCTTCTCTCCCAAGCGGCTAATAAATGGGCTTAGGGATGCAATTCGACCTGCCAGACGCTGAACATCATTGATGCACGCCGGTTTAGCCAAAGATGTAATCGCTTTGATCTTCTTCGGATTAGCCTCAATGCCTCTGTTGGACACCAGAAAACCTAGAAGCTTGCCTGCCAGAACACCAAAAACACACTTGTCCGGATTGAGCATCATCTTGTAAACACGCAGATTGTCAAAGGTCTCCTTGAGATCATCTATCAATGTCTCCTTCTTCCTGGACTTTACCACAATGTCATCAACATAGGCATGAACATTACGCCCAATCTGAGTGTGAAGACAATTTTGCACACAGCTGATAAGTTGCCCGGGCACTCTTGAGCCCAAAGGGCATAGAAACATAGCAGAAGGCTCCAAAGGGAGTGATGAAGGTGGTCTTCTCCTGGTCCTTAACTGCCATTTTGATCTGATGATAGCCTGAATAAGCATCCAAGAAACTCAAACGCTCACAACCCATCGTCGCATCAATGATCTGATCAATACGCGGGAGAGCAAAAGGATTGGCCGGACAAGCTTTATTCAAATCTGTGTAGTCCACACACATGCGCCAAGTGTCGTTTTTCTTAAGAACAAGCACCGGATTAGCCAACCACTCAGGGTGAAACACTTCAACGATAAAACCAGCAGCCAACAGCCGGGCTACCTCCTCACCAATTGCCTTGTGTCTCTCCTCGTTAAAGCAGCGAAGAAACTGCTTGACCGGTTTAAACTTGGGATCAATATTGAGAGTGTGCTCAGCGAGTTCCCTCGGTACACCTGGCATGTCAAAAGGTTTCTATGCAAAAATGTCCCGGTTCTCATGGATGAACTCCATGAGCGTGTTTTCCTATTTCGGATCCAGATTTGTGCTGATACTAAACTGTTTGGATGAATCGCTAGGAACAAAGTCAACAAGTTTAGTCTCATCAGCCGGTTTGAATTTCTGGCTCGGGTCATGCTCAGTGGTGCGCTTCTTCAGAGGGGTCATGTCTGCCAGCTCAACATTGTCTTTATAGAACTTCAACTCCTCTGTAGCACAAACCAATTCAGCATAGGTCGCATCACCTTCCTCGCAATCCAAAGTGATCTTACGACTTCCGTGAACTGTGATGGTCCCCTCGTGACCCGGCATCTTGAGCTGCAAATAAATATAATAGGGTCTTGCCATGAACTTTTCATAAGCCGGCCGTCCAAACAGGGCGTGGTACGGGCTCTGGATCCTCACCACTTCAAAGGTCAATGTTTCAGATTGGGAGTCATGCTCATCACCAAACACAACCTCCAAAGCGATCTTGCCAACAGGATATGCCGATTTACCTGGTACTACACCATGGAAAATAGTGTTTGACGGTTTAAGACTCTTATCTGTCAACCCCATGCGATGGAAGGTCTCATAATACAGAATGTTGATACTGCTCCCTCCATCCATAAATACTTTGTGAACTTATAACCTCCCACCTGAGGTGCCACCACTAAAGCCAGGTAACCCGGATTGTCAACCCGGGCGGATGATCCTCTCTGCTCCACACAATAGGTTGCTCGGACCACCGCAGGTAACGTGGTACTGCCGGTTCAACAACATTAACTGCCCTCTTGTGAAGCTTTTGATCACGCTTGCACAAACTAGTGGTGAACACATGATACTGCCCACCATTCAACTGCTTTGGGTGACTCTGATAACCTGACTGCTGCTGATTTCCTTGATTATTCTGTTGGTTATTACCACCTTGGTTGTTCTGGTTGCCCTGATTATTCTGAAATCCAGAGTTTGAACCGCCGCCACCATGAAAACCTGGACCTGAACCACCCGATGGACACTGATCATACCGGAAAAGATCAGAGTTTTTGAACTCCTTCATAATGTGACAATCTTTCCAAAGATGTGTTGCAGGAACCTCCTTCGTCCCATGCTTTGGGCAGGGCTGGTTTAACAAACGCTGCAGATTCATTCCGCCACCACGCTGGGGCGGTTTACCCTTATGACTCTGCACATTAGCGTTAGCCACAAAATCTGAATTGTCTGCTTTGTGCTTACCATTATTCCCATGGCCTCCTTGGTTGTGCTGCTGTCCCTTTGCACCGCCGTTCTTCTTTCCCTTCTGCGGTTTCTCCTCATCAGAATCGGGATCCTTGGTATTATCAGAATCGGCATATTTGACCAAGGCGGCCATAAGGGTGCCCATATCATTGCAGTGGCGCTTGAGCCGTCCCAACTTCATCTTTAGTGACTTAAACCGGCAATTAGGTTCCAGTGTGATGATTGCTTGGCCAGCATTAATCCGGTCTGATGAATGCAAAACTTCTGAAACTCGGCGCACCCAATGAGTTGTTGACTCGTTCTCCCCTTGAACACAGGCATCCAGATCCACAATGGACATAGGCTATTTACATGTGTCCTTGAAATTGGCTATAAACCGGGCCTTCAACTGGTCCCATGACTCGACGGAGTTAGCTGGTAAGTTCTTCAACCATGTACGGGTTGTTCCCTCCAACATCATCGTGAAGTACTTTGCACAAGCCGCTTCATCCACGTCCAGCATCTCCATTGCCATCTCATAACTTTCCACCCATGCCTCGGGTGGCTAATCAGCGGTATAATTAGGTACCTTACGTGGGCCCTTGAAGTCCTTAGGCAGTCGCACATTACGGACAGCCGGAATAAGACACGGCACTCCCCAAGAACTGAAAGCAAGCCCGGTGCGTCGGTCTACTGACGCTACTGGCTGAACCGGGGCGGGTTGATAACGACCCGTATGTTGTGCTGCTAAAGCGGCCTCCCTTCGTGCTCTGTCATTATCCACCATGTCCTGAGGGTTCACCTCACCACGCGCCGGATTGGGTCCTTGAGGGACAATACAGCGCCACGCACTGCTGGACACCTCCGGTTCATCTATATGCCTGCTATAGCTTTTGCTCGGACATGGGGTCATGTGAATCCTGTCTCGGCCATACGAGTAAGCTTGCTGCTGCGTCATAGCCATTTGAAGAAGATCCCTGGCTCGTCTGTCTCAACCGCCGCTGGTGATTCACCCTCTATCGGAATAGCTGCCAGCCGGGATGCTGCTACTATCATATTGTCCAAAGGGGTAGAGAAGTGACCCGGCGGGGATGTGGTATACCGTGGCGGGTTGTCCGTTCGTCGAGGTGGACCCATCACCTAAGGTTGATCCGGTGCTCCGGTCCTTGGCACAATAGTCTAGTTCACTACTGCCGGATTGCTAGTCCCTGCTCCTGGTGTATCAAAGAGATTCATCGCATTGTAATCCGCTGGCAACCGAGATTGATGTCTCCTCCTGAATACTTCATTCGAAGCGTTCTGATCCATCAAAAGTCAATAATTCTCAGCCTGAATCATCTGCGCCTGGGCATCTAAAGCGGCCTGTTCCTCAGCCATCCTGATCTCCTCAGCCGCTAAATCCTCTTTGGCCTGTGTTATCTGATCCTTTAGCTTCACAACATCCGCATTGTGCTGATCCTGCGTTGCTGGGGTAACTGTCGTGGTCAACAAGGTCGCCCAGGCATCCATCAAACCGGAGAGAACTTGAGCCAGCCGGCGCGCGGAGCCTCCTGCCCCTACTACCGGTCCGGATGTCGCCACAGTAGAATTTTGCAAAGTTGGTTGTGTTCCGGCCATGAAGATTCCGACTTGGTTCGGCGGTTTAAGAAATTCCGGAATACTGGTGCCATCGGAATACCCTTCGAACACACCGTCATGAACTTGGTACAGGGATTCGGTTTCACCAGCGGATGATTCACCGTCAGAATAAGCGACCGTCTCACCTTCAGACACCGGTTCAGATCTAATCCCGTGGACACATCCCACGAACGTACGCTTCATGGCGGGCTGAATCCGAGCGGGGCTTGCACACTGAGCTGTCTCGACGAGGTCGGTGCAGATGTCCAGCTCAGGGCCCGGTTCGCTGATCTTGCCAATGAAAATGTGAATTCCGCCAAAAGGGACCCGGTACCCGTACTCAATTGAGCCGGCCTCGGGGCCCCATCCCGCGTCGTCGATGTAGAGCTTGCCGCGACGACTCTTGGTCATCCGGCCAACCGCGTACCCTTTGAGTCCTTCAAAGTTGCCCTTCAAGAACTCGAAACCAATGTGCGATAGCCCCAAGGTGGGCGCCAACTGTCGTGGAAATATCACGTCAGATGTCCTCGTGAAAGGACTTAGTCGTGGAGCCATCGCAACGGGTTAGCTTAAAGAGGTTAAACCGGACAAAGGACACGAGGATTTTAAACTAGTTCGGGCCCTTCGATGAAGGTGAAAGCCTACGTCTAGTTGTGTTGGGATTATTGGGGTCTTGATAGCCAGGGAGCAAAACACGCTATGCCTGGCTCTCGAGTTGTTGTTGTTTCTTGTCCCTGAACCACTGTCGGGTCGTCCCCTTATATACACGGGTGGATGCCCGGCCGGTTTATAGAGTCCCGAGGCCGGCTCATACAAGTATCCGGCTCGGTCTCTCCTTTCCCTACTTACAACACAAGTTACATGATTATGGCGGTTTACCACTATGGTCCCTAATCCGCCTTTGGGCTCCGGGCCTCTAAGCTTCATTAGTAAAATGCCATCTTCTGGGTCTTCATGAGCTTTAGCATAGCTGAAGGTGAACCGGCCCCTCCTGGGCGTTTTACACTCAGTAGTCATATCCCCTACAGATACCATGAGGCTCGTTTTATAAGTTGAGAAGTGAAGATAGCGAGAAAGAATATGGCGGGAAAGAAGATGGCAGGAGAGAATGGCGGGAAATAAAATGGCGGGAAATAAAATGGCGGGAGAAAATAGAGGGAGAGAATGATGGCACATAAAATGACGGGAAAGAAAATGGCGGTAAAGAATGGCGGGAGAAAATGGCGGCAAAGAAAGTAGCGGGAGAAAATGGAGGGAAAGAACGGCGGGAAAGGAAATGGAGGATAAAAGAAATAAAATACAAAAAAATACTACAAATAAAATATCTACTGATAACTTAACAGAAACTAAAAGAATATGTCCAAAAATAAAGAAAACAATTTAAAGCAATTAAAATTAAAAGAAATAGCAGAAAACCTATAAAACACTAAAACAGAACTGTTTTCATAGAAACCTAATTTTAAATAATCCTAAAATTCACCAATTAGTTACCACTGATAAGCTAAGTCACAAAGAACCAGTAGCAAAAAGAATCATCTAAAAAGAATACTCCTAGCTCAAATTATAGGCAATCTAGTGATTTGAGCAAATTCATGAAAATTCAAATTCAAACTTTCAAATCTAGTCAAAGTTGATATCTACAGAAACTTCATAAAATTTCTAATCTAATGCAAAAAGAATCAAATTAAAATACTAAAAATCCTAATTGATATGAATTTTCTAAAATAGTAGAGCAGGTGTTGGCCGAAGAGGGACTCTTTGGCCAACTGTTGGCCGAAAAGTCCTTTTTGGCCAACGGTTGGCCGAAAAGTCCCTCTTCAGCCAACGGGGTGATACTTTTGATTTTTCTGCATTAGGGTGTATAGTTTCCAAATTTTCTATAAAAAGCATCATAGTTTCAAAAAAATCCATAAAATGCCTAGAAAACCCAGTTAATGTATAAAAATGTCCAAACGAACCCCGAAAAATTTCAAAATTTAAAACAACACTCCTATTGTTCTATGTTGACACTAGGAAATTTTTGAGAGCAATAAGAGGTAGTGGATATCGTTTCATCCCCAAAGGTGGCATGTTCCCTACTAAAACCATCAGGCTTGTTGTGAGAAGCTCTGGTTTTTTAGAATCTTATACCCAAACCTGCCCCAAATGGGACAAAAAAATTACCACGGCATGTTGACGCTGCTCCATGATAGAATGTCAAGTTTCATGAATTTCATACGAGTTTTAGATTTACTAGAATTTAAAAACCAGGTATCTTAATGTTTGCGGCCAAGTGACGATGGCAGGGTGTTTGACATTCATTCCCATTTCTTGCATGGGACCTAAGCAGGCAACCAAGGACATATATTTGAATTTTCAACCAATTTATATGCATTAGAGCATGTGCATGTAGTTCAAATTTGAATTATGCACATAAATGCATTGAAAACTCAATTAATGCATAAAAATGTCCAAACGAACCCCGAAAAATCCCAAAAATTGACACAACAATCATGTTGTTTTATGTTGACAGGAGAAATTTTTTGAAAGCAATAAGAGCCAATGGATATTGTTTCATCCCCAAAGGTGGGTCGTTCCCTACCGAAACCATCAGGCTTGTTGTGGGAAGCTCTTGTTTGTGAGAAGCATATACCCAAACCTGCCCCAAATGGGACAAAAAAATTACCATGGCATGTTGATGCCACTCCATGATAGCATGCCAAGTTTCATGAATTTCAGACGAGTTTTGGATTTACTAGAATTTAAAAACCAGGTATCTCAATGCTTGCGGCCGAGTGGCGGTGGCAGGGTGTTTGACATTCATCCCCATTTCTTGCATGGGACATAACCATAAACCCATGGACACATATATGATTTTACAACCCATGTTGGTGAATCGGAGCATGTGCATGTACTTTAATTTTGAATTGTGCACCTGAAATGGTTAGAAAACCAATTTAATGTATAAAATTTTCAAACGAACCCTGGATAATTCCAAAAAATTTAGGACACACATAAAGTTGCATGTTCACTGCAGATAAAAGGTCTAGCAATTCAAACACCGTCCATTGCCGCTGTGACCCCATTATGTAATTCAAATGAAGATAAAAATCCAGTAGATCCCACACAGTTTATTATCACCAACCATGTGAGATGCAGTATAAAATATCATGGAGCATCGTCGGTGTATAGTATGCCTATGGCTTACGGGAGAAGGTGTGTTGGCTACAACACACAATCGGCGTGTCAAGACACTAGCTCGCTCCCCAAATATCAATTCACTGTTCAATAGTCGCCGGTGAAAGATGGGGATGTGGACCTGCGTCGTGAGGACAACTCTGGCGGCCCACTCCGGCGAGAGCACGGCTGTAGCCGCCATGCGCGTGCTAACAAGGTGCATGAGCGCGGCCGCAATCTATGACCGGGAGGCCAAGGCAGCCCAAACGGCCGCTATTGCTTCTCAGGTGGCGGCAGCAACATCTGCCTCGGGGATAGCAACTAGCGAGAGCGGCACATCAGCTGTCCGTTCCGCAGCGGTGGCCTTAGCCCTGATGGAGGCCGCCCACAACCATGTCAAGGCCGCCCATGCCCAGCTCGTGGCGGTCACCGCACAAATTGAACGAAGCTTCTCCGACAACGGTCGCAAACCCACGGTCGAAGAGTTGGCAATCACCGAGAGAGTTTGAGCAGCCGTTCGCTCCTCCGCCGCATACCTTGCAACGACGGAGCCCATCCAAGCCCAGCTCGTGCCCGCCCATGCCCAGCTCGTGGCGGCCTTTTCCAAAGAGATGGCGGACACGGATGGAGAGATGCTTGCCGAGTATGGTGCAATGGATGCCATGGAGCCCCTTCCCCAGGAGACCGTCGGGCGGGAGCTGGACATGGAGGAGGCGGCGGAGATGGACGAGCACCAGCTGTAGTAGTACTCTTTGTTTTGTTTAATTAAGAGCGTCGGTCTTTAATTTTTTAGAGTAATATTTAGGCCAGCTAGCTCTGCTTAATTGCTGAACTTGCTCGATTAAGAAGTGTGCGTGTGTTATAGTCTCCATTGTGTACCCAAATTATGCAATGACGTGGATGACCACTGTAACGAGGGAAACTGGAACCAAAATTTTTGAAGTTCAAACTCATCAAACACGGGTTAAGCTATCTGAATCATTTGTGATTTTTACATATCGTACATAGTTCTGAATAATGGACCGTGTCTGATGACACTTTGTGCACCAGTTTTTCGCTGAACCGATTCAAAATTTTCGGCTTCCGCAGAAATATCTACCTCCCTGCCCCCTCCCCCTTACCAAAAGCCACATTTCCCCTGTTTCCGCCTTCCTTTCCAAGTTGAAACCTTCACTCCTTGCTTGCAGCGCCGCTGTCGGTGTCAAAACCGGCAGATCTCGGGTAGGGAGTCCTGAACTGTGCGTATAAGGATCGAAGGTAATAGGAGGCAAGGGACACGATGTTTTACCCAGGTTCGAGCCCTCTTAATGGAGGTAATACCTTACGTCCTGCTTGATTGACTTTGATGAGTATAAGGTTTACAATAGTTGATCTACCTCGAGATAGTAGTGGCTAAACCCTAGATGTCTAGCCTGTATGATTATGATTCTCCCCTATGGACTAAACCCTCCGGTTTATATTGACACCGGAGGGACCTAGGGTTGTACAAGGTCGGTTTACAGAGAAAGGAAGGTTGTCGGTGTCAAAACCGACGGATCTCGGGTAGGGGTTCCTGAACTGTGCGTCTAGGCGGATGGTAACAGGAGACAAGGGACACGATGTTTTTACCCAGGTTCGGGCCCTCTCGATGGAGGTAAAACCCTACTCCTTCTTGATTAATATTGATGATATGGGTAGTACAAGAGTGGATCTACCACGAGATCAGAGAGGCTAAACCCTAGAAGCTAGCCTATGGTATGATTGTTGTTCATCCTACAGACTAAAACTCTCCGGTTTATATAGACACCGGAGAGGGCTAGGGTTACACAGAGTTGGTTACAATGGGAGGAGATCTTCATATCGTATAGCCAAGCTTGCCTTCCACGCCAAGGAAAGTCCCATCCGGACACGAGACGGAGTCTTCAATCTTGTATCTTCATAGTCCGGAGTCCGACCAAAGGTCATAGTCCAGCCATCCAGACACCCCCTAATCCAGGACTCCCTCAGTAGCCCCTGAACCAGGCTTCAATGACGACGAGTCCGGCGCGCAAGTTGTCTTCGGCATTGCAAGGCGGGTTCCTCCTCCGAATACTTCATAGAAGATGTTGAACACCAGGATAGTGTCTGGCTCTGCAAAATAAGTTCCACATGCCACCGTAGAGAGAATAATATTTGCACCAATCTAATCTGCTGACGTATTCCGCAGCGTGACATCACGCCACGGCCAGGCTTTTATTCGAATCATTTTACTATTCCACCTCAGCGCGTTTAGCGAGGCGGTTTCCTTGGCACGTCTTGTCAAAGCAGAGATCGTGTCCCCTTATTCCGGGATTCTCATCAATACGGGCGTGGGTAACCCAACCGTTCCTTTGGTATGACTCCCTAATTGAAAGCGAGTCTCATACGGTGGGAGGGCTCTTGGTATTCAACTCCTTTATAAAGAGACCAAGGCTCGACTCCCTTCTTCTCAATCCAATCGAATCCGCCCCTTGCTTCGAGTTCCAACACCCAAAGCTCTAGTTTTAGGCGCTTCGGACCTTCAACGATGTCCGGCTCCGACCTTCAAGGCCGGCGGATGCCTTCCTCTGTTACGGAAGAAGATGTGCGGAAGCTGAGAGATGCCAGGTATCTGACCGGCGAAATCTCGCATAGGCTGCCTGCTCAAGGGCAGGCCATTCCCACTCCCCAGCCTGGTGAGAGCGTGGTGTTCGCATCTCACTTCCTTCGGGGGCTAGGCTTCCTGATTGATCCCTTCGTGAGGGGCTTATGTTTTATTATGGGCTGGAGTTCCAGGATTTAGCTCCGGAGTCCATCCCCCAAATCTCATCATTCATTGTCGTGTGTGAGGCCTTCCTCCATATTATTCCTCACTTCGGATTGTGGCTAAGAACCTTCAAGGTGGAACCGAAGATGATCGAGGGGCAGCATGCTGAGTGCGGAGGAGCTATAATAAGCAAGATGGCCGACCCTCCATGGCCCGAGGGCTCTTTTCAAGAGGAGTTTGGCTTATGGCAACGGGACTGGTTTTACATCACAGCCCCCAGGGGCACCACATGGGTGGCGCCACCTACTTTTCGCTCGAGTCCCCCACCACGGCTAGCGTCATGGGTTAATGAAGGACTTATCTGGGGGCCGCCCAAAGACGTGCCCTTGCTGCAGGACCGCATTCGAGATCTTCTAGAAAGAGATATTAATTTGACCGTAGTGGCGCAAGTTATGCTGATTCGCCGCACACTGCCCTGCAAACGTCGACCTCTCGGCCTATGGGAATTTAATATGGAGGGACCGCGATTCCTCCAACATTTCATGGGTGCGACACCCGTGGAGATGTACAAATTGTTCTTCGGATCACAAGCAAGGTGTCCGGATTTGTCCGAGGACGCAGGTCTGAGCTGCAATTGCCCGGATGCTAAGGTAAGTAGCCCCGAATTTGGACACACCATCCGTATTTTCATCACAAAATTACCCTTAACAGAGTTGTCCTTTGAACAGGAGTGGATAGTGAAGGCAAAGCTTATCAGGTGTCCAGCCCCCCTGCCCGAGACCGCGCCGAATCCCATGCTAACCAGGATGCTGGAGGTCGTGCTTTTGGCGGAAGGCGAAGGGGGGAACCAAGGAGCTACCGTCTCTGCAAAGGAGGCTGTTAGGAAGGGAAGAATCGAAAATTCCCCCGACTAGGGAAAGAAAAGGATTGTCTCTGAAGACCCGGAGGTGATGGCCTCAAAACGGGGGAAGAAATCTTCGCCAGAGGGTTCGACACCGGAGCACGCCCCGGCCGAATCGCCCCCTAAAGGGGATCCGCTCTCCCCCGAGACGTAAGTGAAGGGAGGGATTCCATAATGAATGACACTCCTGTTTTATTTCTGAGGAAGATAACCGAAACATTACCTTGCAGTTCGGATCTCAACCCTTCTCAGCAGAGCTCATCTTCAGGGGATCTTCGTCCGGAGATGATAGAGAGCGAAACGCCTCCCCTTGTTGCACCGTGTCACGAGGCAGGCGACCCCGAGGTGTCGTCTCGGAGGGTTTTCCCAAGTCCGGACCCTCGAAAAGGTCGTCAGGCTAGTCCGGCACCCTCTGGTGCGCAGTCGGAGAGGCTGAAGGATCTGCTTGGGGGGCGTCCATCTTAGAAGAACACCGTATGTTGATGAATACAGTGATTGGAAGGATTTCATCCGCGGAAAGTGGATTGTACGAGGCTGCCATGAGTTTACTAACAGGCTTTGAGGTACGCAAAAAGGTGTACCTTTTGGTAGAGCCGCATATTAAATGTGCCCTGTATAAATAGTAGCCCCTGAGACTCTGTGTGTCATCAAGAGTGACGGCGCACAGAGGATCATAACCCCAGGTATGATATGTCGCCTTTTCCATGAAGGTGGCAAGGCATTCGGTGGCTAGCCGGACTGATGAATCTGTCGAGCTAAAGCGGCAACTTGACATAGCAGATGTCGACATCGCGCTTGTAAATAAGCGGCTAGACGAGGCACAAGGTATGTTCCAAAGACACCTGGTAATAGGAGCTCGTTGCTTGGGCCTTATATATGTGTGCTTAATGTAGATGGTGCTGCTGCCATGGAGAACCTTTGGGTGGGACTTGCCCGAGTCAAGGAGCAAGCAAGGAGAAGTGATGCTTGATATGGCCGGTTCCTCCATGCGCCTGCTATAGCTCCGGCCCGGACGGGGCGTAGAATGAATCCGATCACGGCTGTATGAGTATGCCTCCTGCTGAATCAGCGCAGTCCGGAGAAGCTCCTTAACCCGGCGTGTCTCTATCGCTTGCGGAGAATCCCCTTCGACTGGGATGGCCTCTAACCGTGCAGCGGCCGCAACAAGGTTGTCCATAGGATTAGAATAATGACCTGGGGGCGTCTGGACCGGCGGAAAATTCATAATGTTCTGCTGAGGGGGTTCCATCAGGCGAGGTTGGACCGTCGCTCCTGGCCCTGGCGCCTCAATCCGGTTTGTCTCCGGGTACCGCGGCGGATTACTGGGTCCAGCTCCTGGAGTGTGAAAGAGATTTCGGGGGTCAAACCCTAACGGCAGGCGTGATCTGTGCTTCCGCTTCAAAACCTCCTGTGATGCATTCTGGTCAAGCATGAGTTTATAGACCTGTGCGTCCAAAGCGGCCCGCTCTGCAGCCATCCGGTCTTTTTCTGCTGCTAGATCCGCTTTAGCTTGCACGATCTGCTCTCTCACCTTCGCAATTTCTGCATTATGGGCCTCCTGATCTGCCGGATTGTCCTCTGCCATAAGCGCGGCTAGTGCATCAAACAGCTCAGATAGAACTTGAACCGGCGGGCGCACAAGGCCTCCTGCCCCAACTGCGGCTGCCGCTGCTGATCCGGAGAGCATTGCTACGGCGGTCGAAGAGTGATTCGCCGCCTGTGTGCCGGCCATGAATATTCCAACCCGGTTGACCTGGCCTGAGGGGTCCGGAATACTGTCGCCATCGGAACAGCCCCTAATCTGGTCGTCTTGCAACTGGTATAGCGATTCGGTCTCTCCGATCGAGGACTCATTATCAGAATAGACAACGGTCTCATTACCGTGTTCTGACTCGTCCTCACGCTCACCTTCGTGGACGACTCCAACGAAGACACGTTTCACGGCCGGTTTAACCCGGGTAGATCTCGCACGCTGAGCCGTCTCGATGAGGTTGGTGCAGATGTCCGCTCAGGCCCAGGCTCACCGATTTTGCCAATGAAAACGTGTATGCCACCAAAGGGGACCCGGTACCCGTACTCGATTGACTCGGCCTCGGGACCCCATCCTGCGTCGTCGATGTAGATCCTGCCCCGACGACTCTTGGTCATCCGGCCCACAACATAGCCTTCGAGTCCCTTGAGCTTGCCCTCCAAGATCGTCAAACCATCGTGCGATAGCCCCACGGTGGGCGCCAACTGTCGTGGATTTGTCACGGTAGATGTCCTAGCGAAAGGACTTAGTCGTGGAGCCATCGCTACGAGTTTACTTGAAGGGGTTAAAGCGGACACAAGGACACGAGGATTTTATACTAGTTCGGCCCCTTCGATGAAGGTAAAAGCCTACGTCTAGTTGTGATGGAATTGATATGATCTCGATGGCTAGGGAGCAAACAAGCTTCGCCTAGGCTCGAGTTGTGGTTGTCTGTCTTGAACCGCCACCGGGTCGTCCCCTTATATACACGGGTGACGCCCGTCGGTCCATAGAGTCCTAACCGGTTCATACTCGTATTCCGGTTGCTATCTCCCTATTCCTTACTTACAATACAAGTCATACATCAGGCCGGTTTACGTCTACATGCTCTAACCGACTACAGGCCTTGGGCCTTCATCTGTTTACGCCACTAATGAAGTTAACCCGGCCCAAGTAGGCCGGTTTACGCCTAGTGGTAATATCCCCAACATTAGGCCCCAGATTGATTCGAACTGGTTCATGTCAATCCTTCACACCATCTTGCGTCTTGGATATCTTCTGTTTAATTGGCAAATCTCCATGTCGTCATTATTTTTAGTTGCTGTAAACCGGCATGACGTCATCAGTTTTGGTTACTGTAAACCGGCATGACGTCATTATGAAGTTCATAACGCCCTCTTAATGACAGCTCCTGGATTCGCGCGTTTGACCTAGCTCGGTTGCCTTATAAATAAGACCGAAGGGTCATTTCCTTTCTCTTCCCCTTCGTCCCTTCTTCTTCTTCTTCCTCACGTCGCCGGCTTTGCAGCTCCGCCACCACCGTCGACCTCTGCCTCGTCTCGGGCCGCTGCATCAACCTGAACATACCAGAGTGTTGCGGCGTCTTTCCGCATCTTCTCCGTTCCCGATAAGTCCTATCTCCTTCTTAACCTAGATCTGTTCTTAGGGTTCCATGTTCTTGCTATGTTCATTGCGCGTTCATAGCTGTTCTCTGACCTGGAATGCATCTGTGGACTCTTGCCGTGCTTAGTAGCGATCCCTTTAGCATTCGCCTGCTATTTCTCCTCCAAGCGCATAGATCTCCCGCACATATCCGCTCAATGGTTCACTTCTGTTTCCGCCTTAGTCTTCGAAATATTTCCTGTTTTTATGAGCTTGCTGTAGATCTGCGGCTATAACATGATTTTGTGAAACTTGTTTCTGCATAACTAGTTATCCATAGTTTCAATTGCTTTCGATGCTTAGGCCATGCGGTTTAACTTCACCATAGAGAAAAAATTGCTAAACCGGTATATATGTCATTAGTCCCCTGGTTGAACTGCCAGAATCCATCTGATGCTACGTTGTAGAAGACCGGATTATTGGTACTGCCTCCGGTTTACCTTAATTAGATCAACACCTTTTTATCCGGCATGTCCTTGAACCGGATCACTTATTTCTTGTAGATCTCGTCATGGCCAAACAAGTGTACGAGTGCAACTGGGTTCCCTCCCATGTCACAGAATCACAGTTGAATGATCTAGTCCTGATCGGCGCTTTGGATAACAAAGATACGATTCACTGGAGGGTTCCTGGAGATGAATGTCCTCCTACGCCCCAGGAAGGAGAGGTCGTGGTCTTCGTAGATCACATGGCCCGGGGTTTCAAACCGCCCGGCTCCAAATTTTATCGGGATGTGTTAGCCAACTTTCAACTCCGTCCACAGGATATTGGCCCCAACTCTGTCACCAATCTATGTCACTTTCAAGTACTTTCTGAGGCATACCTTCAAGAGGAGCCTTCAGTCGAGTTATTTAGAGATCTCTTTCATCTGAACCGCCGTACTGAATTCACTGACGGCCCTAATACCGAACTTGGCGGTATGGCCATTCAGAAAAGGAAAGAAATCACCTATCCCCACGTCAAACTCCATACTCACCCCAAGGAATGGAACGCAACTTGGTTTTATTGCAAGGATACCTCTCCTGACAATGAAAATCCCTTGCCTGGCTTCCGTCCGGAACGGCTCAGCAACACTCACCCTTTTCCACAAAGGCTAAGCGCCAAGGAGAGAATTAAATACACTCCTCAACTATCCAAGCTCCGGGCCTTCATGGCCAATGGTTTAACAGGAATAGACCTTGCACGCTGCTGGATATCATGGAGCATTTTGCCTCTAAGCCGGCGCCCAAATTTGATGTGTGAGTATACTGATAGTGTCGATGACCCACTCCGACACACTAAAATCCAACTCCCTAATGACGAAGTCACAGAATCTGTGAAAAAGATGCTGAATGAACCGGAGCACCTCTGTGCTCAAACCGGTCAGCCTCCTTACTGCACCACCAACAAACCGCCAGCGGTAATATTTTAATTGCTCTATTGTTGAACCGGTTACTATTTTATATGCTCAACATTTAATTACTGCTGATCCAGGGTGATAATCCATTTTGGAGCAAGAAACTTCCTCAAGACAAAACGGAGAAGGCAGGACGGCCAACCCGGCCCAAGACCAAGGTTATCAAGAAGCCAACTCATAAGAGAAAAACCACCGCTTCATCTGACCCAGCCATTGACGATGATGTGGGTAATCCGGATCTTGAGGTAGAACTTGATTCACTTGGCTTGCTTTTTACACGCCTTATTGATGATAATGCTTGTCAGGATGACGCTGAAGCCAGCAATGCGGGTTTTGTTGAGGTAACCATTCTCTCTTCCGATTCAGAAATCCTGCCTTTGCCAAAATTTCGCCGGGCAAACCGGAAAGTTAAATTTTCTCATCCTTTTGCTTATCTGGATTCCCAATTTCTTATGAAGACCCAGCAACACGAAGCTCGCCGCACAACCCGGCACAGTGGCCAGGTAGTTACCTCTGCCGGTTTACCAAACAGTCCGGTTCGAAAACGCCGCTCCGAGGTCTCCGACCTTTTTATTGATTTAAATCCTAAAGCGGGTTTCTTCCGTCAACCTCTTAATCCATCCGACTCCGATTACCAGGTCACTTCTCATTCATCGTCTGGTGAATCATCGGCCACCCAGCTACCACCTTTGAAAACAGTTGCTGGGTAAGTTAAACCGAACATATGCTTCCAGTATACTGCGCAATGGCTTACACTTTTCCTTGACTTTTTATTTTTCTTTCAGGGCTAAACCGAAACCAAGCAAGAAGGCCCGCCTGGATAGAGCGGCTGAAGAAGATGTGGCCCCAGAACATGACCAAGCACCTGATCATGAAGTGTTTACTTGTGAAGATATCCCCAATGATCCTCCTCTGCAAGACGACGTTATCCCTGAAGAAGGTCCTATTCATATTCCAGCCTCTGCTGATCCGCCTGCCAGCTCTGTCCAGATTGAGAAATCCCACACTCCTGCTGACAAACCGGCCGCACCAACCCAAACCGGCGAGTCAAAAGATGATGATGTTGTGATTACCGGCGTAGGCCGCTCTGAACCTGGGCATCTTGCCACCCTTACCAGGCATACCATCAAAGAGGATTCTTCCCCTTTGAACAAAGGAAAATGGGATGTTGAATTAGAGACATACACCAATCTGAATGCTCAAGATCTTCACTCTGGCTATTTAAACCGGCTTTATACTAGCCGTGACTGTGAAGCTGGCTTGGTCAAAATGATGAGGGATAAATTTGAGGTAAATTCCTTCTTTCCTTTCTGCCATTGCATTCATCCTTGTAACCCCCAAGGGCCGGTTTGTGACCTTGGTCAAACCGGGACTTGATCCTGAACATTTTTGAAATCCGTCGGCATAACCCTCGAGGGCCGGTCTAACTTAGCATAAGTAAACCGGGGCTCAAAAATAAAAAGCTGTCCTTAGAACATAACTTGATCAAATAGCCAGTAGCCCCCAAGTGCCAAGTTGAATACTTGTATTGAGCTTGGGACTTTGTAATCTAGCAATATACAAAAAATTGAAGGTGCATTAGCCCCCAAGTATCAGGCATATAACTTTTGTTATGTGGTTGATACTTCCATTTCTTGGATCGTCTGTGCAAAGCTTAAAATGCCATCTGTATGCAGGCTGAAGTGAAAATCAAGGAGGACCAGATTACCGATTTGCAGGAGGCCCTAAAGACCCAGCAGGCTGAAACAGATAAGGCAAAGCAAGAATTGACCAGCGCTTTGAGCACTGCTGAACGGCTGAAAGAAGGCTTCAAGAAAGAGCGGGCTGACTGGGCCACTGAGAAGGCCGGTTTAACCAAAAGAGCAGAAAACGCTGAAGCGGCCCTTAAACCGGTGGTGGATGAACTGACGGCCGTACAACGGCAAATACACTCTATGACTGCTGCAATCTTTGGTAAGCTCCTTATAACTTCTATGATAAATTTGAATCTGCTGTATTGTAAATCCAGTTTGAGACCATTCCAATTTTGTTTGTAGGTACACGTATTGGGCACTTAGGAAATGATGTGCGGAAGAAATTGAAAGCTGCCTACACCTTGGTGGAACAATTGTATACCGGAGCCCAACGGATCATCACCACAGCTTGTTACAACAACCCGGCGCCCTCTTTAATCCAGGACACTCTTAGCAAGCTGTCAATGATTCCAGCCCGGATTGAGGAGCTGAAAAAATCCGCTGCCCGAACCGGAGCCATCAATGCCTTAATCCGGGCAAAGGCATGGGTGCCCGACCTTGATCCTGTGGAAGCAGCTCAAGGCTATCCCAGTCTGAAAGAAGATGGCTCTGAATTCAACGAAGAGGATTTAAGGGCCATAAACCGTGCAGTGCGCCCGCTGGCTTGCCAGCTAGCTGAAGAGGCAGATTTGACGCATTATCAAGCGGAATATAATAATCAAAACAAGCGAGTGCCGGCCCCAACTGTTGAAGCGGAGAATCTGATTCCTCCAACCCGTAAGCACACTTACGCCCCTGATATTGAACCGTCTTCCCTGATCCATGAAGAGGCTGTTTTCCAAGCTTTAATGGGAATCGACTGGACCACTGTTGATTTCCAGCCAATGGGTAGAGACAAGGAAGCTGAAGCGGCGGAGGATGAGGAGCAGGCTTGAACCGGAAGCCGATTTGAAGAGCTATTTGCAACATCCTTCCACAAAACAATGATTTTGTTTGAGCACCATCCGCCTTGTAATAGGATAGTTAAAACTTCTGTCTGGAATATGCCTTCGTGCATAAGTACTGGAGCTTTTGCTTGAAAAACTTTAATTCATATTTCCTGCCATGTTTGATCATAAAGCTGGCTTTAGCCAAGCCTGAAGCGGTGGTTTTCTAAACCACTACCGTCAAAAAGGGAGAAAGTAGCGCCCGTACAGACCGTACTGACTTAATACGAGCCCCCTGGTTACTCCATGATGTTAACAGGGAAAAGGTAAACCAGGCAGACTCCTCCGGATTAAAAGGGGGATCAAAAATCATTGGCTGAACCGGAAAAAATATGCTTATTGACACAAAGAAATCCAACAAAAGGAAAGAACGAACAAACCATGAAAACAACATGGAAGCAAAAGTAATTATAAAAACCATTTGCAAAAATATGCTATACTGAGCTGTTCAGATGGTATTACCATGGTCGGACAGGATCAAGGCCCCCAATAGGAGTGACAATGATTCAAGTCAGCCAGGTCCCCAAATGACTCGTGGCATATATGCCAGATCAAGAGGCGTGGCAATGGTTCGGGCCCGACCATGCCCCCAAGTGATTTTGTGGCCTTAGGCCGACCAAGAGGCGTGACTGGTTCAGACTTGACCAAGTCCCCAAATGATCTGGTGGCTGTCGCCTATCAAAGGGTGTTCGTTGGTTCGGACACGACCAAGGCCCCCAGTGATATATAAAAGACAAATGTCAAGGGGTAAACCGGAGGCCGCTTTAAACAGAACCACTCCGTGTAACCTCGCATGATGAGAAAGACAGAGACCCCGCTTTAGCTGAGGCTCCGGTTTGATATATCAAAGATAATATATACATTGTCATGATATGTACATAGATAGAGCCGATGGCTCAAGTATAGTAAGGCCGAAGATGAGCTATATTCCACGGCCTGTTGGTCTCCTCTTCTGATGTACGTGAGTCTTGATGTCCTCGAATATCAATCATATAGTACGACCCGTTGTGCAAATTTTTGCTGACCACGAAAGGTCCCTCCCAAGGTGGGGATAACTTGTGCATATCCGTTTGATCTTGGATGAGTCGAAGCACCAAATCTCCTTCTTGAAAAGTTCTGGTTCTAACCCGGCGACTGTGATAGCGACGAAGATCTTGCTGGTAAATCGCGAACAGGCAGCCGCTATATCACGCTCCTCGTCCAATAGGTCCAAAGCGTCTTGCCGTGCTGTCTCATTGTCTGCTTCAACATAGGCTGCCACACGAGGCGAATCGTGCCGGATGTCACTAGGGAGAACTGCCTCTGCTCCATAGACCATGAAAAATGGTGTGTATCATGTGGACCGGTTTGGCGTAGTATTGATACTCCATAACACAGATGGTAGCTCTTCAACCCAACATCTTGGTGTTCTTTGCAACGGGACCAAAAGCCGGGGTTTGATGCCTCGCAAGATTTCCTGATTAGCTCGTTCTGCCTGTCCATTGGACTGGGGGTGTGCCACTGACGACACGTCAAGTCGGATGTGCTCACGTTCACAGAACTCCTTCATAGCACCCTTGGATAAATTGGTACCATTGTCAGTAATGATACTGTATGGAAAACCAAACCGGAAAATCACCTTCTTGATGAACTGCACCGCTGTTGCTGCATCACACTTGCTGACAGGCTCCGCTTCAACCCACTTGGTAAATTTGTCAACTGCCACCAAAAGGTGGGTTTTCTTATCCTTGGATTTTTTAAAAGGCCCAACCATATCCAGCCCCCAAGTTGCAAACGGCCATGTTATTGGGATCATCCTCAATTCTTGAGCCGGCACATGAGCACGCCTTGAAAATTTCTGACATCCATCACACCGTTTAACCAAGTCCTCCGCATCAGCATGCGCTGTCAACCAGTAGAACCCATGACGAAACGCCTTTGCCACCAGAGACTTCGAACCGGCGTGGTGCCCACAATCCCCTTCATGGATTTCTCTTAAGATTTCACAGCCTTCCTCAGGAGAAACACAACGTTGAAACACCCCTGATACACTGCAATGATGTAATTCACCATTGACAATCGTCATAGACTTGGATCGCCGGACTATCTGCCTGGCCAGAATCTCATCCTCTGGTAACTCCCCCCGGTTCATGTACGCAAGATAAGGAACTGTCCAATCCGGAATAACATGCAGGGCTGCCACCAATTGCGCCTCCGGATCAGGGATAGCCAAATCCACCTCACCTGGGAGCTTGACTGACGGGTTGTGCAACACGTCCAAAAAGACGTTAGGCGGGACCGGTTTACGCTAAGAGCCCAACCGGCTTAAAGCATCCGCCTCTTCATTCTTCCGACGGTCCACATGATCCACTTGATAACCCTTGAAACAACCTGCAATATTATCCACTTCCCGACGATATGCAGCCATGAGCGGGTCCTTAGAATCCCAAGTGCCGGACACCTGTTGAGCCACTAGGTCCGAGTCACCAAAGCACTTAACCCGGCTTAAATTCATCTCTTTAGCCATCCGGAGACCATGGAGCAAGGCCTCGTACTCAGCTGCATTATTAGTACAAGGGAACATTAAGCGGAGAACATAGCAAAACTTATCACCTCGTGGGGAAGTTAATACGACCCCAGCCCCCGAGCCTTCCAATTGCCTGGATCCGTCGAAATGAATAGTCCAATATGTGTGATCCGGCTTCTCCTCTGGTGCTTGTAACTCCGTCCAATCATTGATGAAATCAACAAGTGCTTGAGACTTTACTGCCGTCCGAGGCACGTACTTCAGTCCGTGTGGCCCAAGCTCTATAGCCCACTTGGCAATTCGGCCAGTCGCCTCCCGATTCTGTATAATATCACCCAAGGGAGCTGAACTGACCACTGTGATGGGGTGCCCTTGAAAATACTGCTTCAACTTCCGACTGGCCACAAAAACACCATAGACCAGCTTCTGCCAATGCGGATACCTTTGCTTGGATTCAACAAGCACCTCGCTGATATAATAAACCGGCCGCTGAACCGAATATTCCTTGCCTGCCTCTTTGCGTTCCACCACAATAGCCACGCTAACTGCCCGAGCATTGGCCGCTACGTATAATAATAGTGGCTCCTTGTCGACCGGAGCTGCAAGAACAGGCGGATTGGCTAACTGCCGCTTCAGGTCCTCAAATGCCTCATCAGCAGCTGGACTCCAGACGAAATTGTCTGTCTTCCTCAGCATTTGGTACAAAGGGATAGCCTTCTCCCCGAGGCGGCTGATAAACCGGCTCAGCGCAGTGATTCGGCCTGCCAAACGCTGAACATCGTTGATACACTTCGGTTTAGCTAGGGATGTAATAGTCGTAATCTTCTCCGGATTAGCCTCAATTCCTCTGTTAGACACCAGGAAACCCAGTAACTTGCCTGCCGGAACACCAAAAACACACTTGGCCGGATTGAGCATCATCCTGTAAGCTCGCAAGTTGTCAAAGATCTCCTTCAAATCATCCACCAGCGTCTCCTTCTGTCTTGATTTTACTAAAATATCATCCACATAGGCATGCACATTGCGGCCGATCTGCTCATGCAGGCAATTCTGTACACACCGTTGATAGGTGGCTTGGGCACTCTTAAGCCCGAAGGGCATAGATACATAGCAGAAGGCTCCAAAGGGAGTAATAAATGTTGTTTTCTCATGGTCCTTAACCGCCATCTTGATCTGATGATATCCAGAGTATGCATCCAAAAAACTCAAACGCTCACAACCCGCCGTGGCATCAATGATCTGGTCAATACGGGGGAGGGCAAAAGGATCTGCCGGACAGGCTTTGTTAAGATCTGTGTAATCCACACACATACGCCAAGTGCCGTTTTTCTTAAGAACCAGCACCGGATTAGCAAGCCACTCTGGATGGAACACCTCAATAATAAAACCAGCTGCTAAAAGCCTGGCCACTTCCTATCCAATGGCCTTGCGCCTTTCTTCGTTAAACCGGCGGAGGAACTATTTCACCGGTTTATACTTAGGATCCACATTAAGAGTGTGCTCAGCGAGTTCCCTCGGTACACCTGGCATGTCAGACGGCTTCCATGCAAAAATGTCCCGATTCTCACGAATGAACTCGATGAGCGCGCTTTCCTATTTGGGATCCAGGTTGGCACTGATAGTGAACTGCTTGGACGAATCGCCGGGCACGAAGTCAACAAGCTTGGTCTCAGCTGCCGATTTGAACTTCAGATCTGAATCATGCTCTGTAGTTGGCTTCTTTAAAGGGGTCATATCCGCCGGATCAACATTGTCCTTATAATACTTCAACTCCTCCGTGGCACAGACTGACTCCGCATAGGCCGCATCACCTTAAAATTCTGTATAAACCGGGCCCGCAACTGGGCCCATGAGCTGATAGAATTGGGTGGCAGGCTCTTTAACCAAGTACGAGCCGTGCCCTCAAGCATCATGGTGAAGTATTTCGCACATGCGGCCTCATCCACGTCCAGCACCTCCATGGCCATCTCATAACTCTCTACCCATGCTTCAGGGGGTAAATCAGCGGTGTAATTCGGCACCTTGCGTGGACCCTTGAAATCTTTGGGCAGGCGCACATTACGTAAAGCTGGGATTAAGCAAGGCACTCCCAAAGCGGATGTGATCCCTGGTCCGGCAAAGGTTGTAGAACGAACCGGTGTAAATTGGCCCGCATTATCCTGTGCTGCTAACTCGGCCTCCCTTTGTGCCCGGGCCCGGTCCACCACATCCTGAGCATCTCCAACACCACCTGCCGGGTCATTACCATGGGCCGCTTCACGGCCTCGCGCATTGCTTGATATGGCCGGTTCCTCCATGCGCCTGCTATAGCTCCGGCCCGGACGGGGCGTAGAATGAATCCGATCACGGCTGTATGAGTATGCCTCCTGCTGAATCAGCGCAGTCCGGAGAAGCTCCTTAACCCGGCGTGTCTCTATCGCTTGCGGAGAATCCCCTTCGACTGGGATGGCCTCTAACCGTGCAGCAGCCGCAACAAGGTTGTCCATAGGATTAGAATAATGACCTGGGGGCGTCTGGACCGGCGGAAAATTCATAATGTTCTGCTGAGGGGGTTCCATCAGGCGAGGTTGGACCGTCGCTCCTGGCCCTGGCGCCTCAATCCGGTTTGTCTCCGGGTACCGCGGCGGATTACTGGGTCCAGCTCCTGGAGTGTGAAAGAGATTTCGGGGGTCAAACCCTAACGGCAGGCGTGATCTGTGCTTCCGCTTCAAAACCTCCTGTGATGCATTCTGGTCAAGCATGAGTTTATAGACCTGTGCGTCCAAAGCGGCCCGCTCTGCAGCCATCCGGTCTTTTTCTGCTGCTAGATCCGCTTTAGCTTGCACGATCTGCTCTCTCACCTTCGCAATTTCTGCATTATGGGCCTCCTGATCTGCCGGATTGTCCTCTGCCATAAGCGCGGCTAGTGCATCAAACAGCTCAGATAGAACTTGAACCGGCGGGCGCACAAGGCCTCCTGCCCCAACTGCGGCTGCCGCTGCTGATCCGGAGAGCATTGCTACGGCGGTCGAAGAGTGATTCGCCGCCTGTGTGCCGGCCATGAATATTCCAACCCGGTTGACCTGGCCTGAGGGGTCCGGAATACTGTCGCCATCGGAACAGCCCCTAATCTGGTCGTCTTGCAACTGGTATAGCGATTCGGTCTCTCCGGTCGAGGACTCATTATCAGAATAGACAACGGTCTCATTACCGTGTTCTGACTCGTCCTCACGCTCACCTTCGTGGACGACTCCAACGAAGACACGTTTCACGGCCGGTTTAACCCGGGTAGATCTCGCACGCTGAGCCGTCTCGATGAGGTTGGTGCAGATGTCCGCTCAGGCCCAGGCTCACCGATTTTGCCAATGAAAACGTGTATGCCACCAAAGGGGACCCGGTACCCGTACTCGATTGACTCGGCCTCGGGACCCCATCCTGCGTCGTCGATGTAGATCCTGCCCCGACGACTCTTGGTCATCCGGCCCACAACATAGCCTTCGAGTCCCTTGAGCTTGCCCTCCAAGATCGTCAAACCATCGTGCGATAGCCCCACGGTGGGCGCCAACTGTCGTGGATTTGTCACGGTAGATGTCCTAGCGAAAGGACTTAGTCGTGGAGCCATCGCTACGAGTTTACTTGAAGGGGTTAAAGCGGACACAAGGACACGAGGATTTTATACTAGTTCGGCCCCTTCGATGAAGGTAAAAGCCTACGTCTAGTTGTGATGGAATTGATATGATCTCGATGGCTAGGGAGCAAACAAGCTTCGCCTAGGCTCGAGTTGTGGTTGTCTGTCTTGAACCGCCACCGGGTCGTCCCCTTATATACACGGGTGACGCCCGTCGGTCCATAGAGTCCTAACCGGTTCATACTCGTATTCCGGTTGCTATCTCCCTATTCCTTACTTACAATACAAGTCATACATCAGGCCGGTTTACGGCTACATGCTCTAACCGACTACAGGCCTTGGGCCTTCATCTGTTTACGCCACTATTGAAGTTAACCCGGCCCAAGTAGGCCGGTTTACGCCTAGTGGTAATATCCCCAACAACTACCGAAGCTAAGGATACTCGCTCTGCAATGAGAGCTATGAAGGAGGAGTTGTGTCAGGCCGGAGATATCACGGCTGGAAAGCCCTATATGCTGCGGATGAAGTTTGGAGACCCCAGGTATGCTCCGTTAGACCAGCAGTGGAGTGCGGAAAACACTTATCTGGATTTGGAAGCCAGTGCAGCAGACGCAACCGAACACTTCCGCGGCCGAGGTGACCATGGATTGGAAGAGCTTTTTTGGTCGCAGTTCCACAATCTAGAACGCCCACTTTTGGTATCCGACCGTTTGGCTGCCTGGGCGGAGCTGAACAGGTTATCCGGACTTGCCATGAGGTATGTTGCGAGTCATCTGTGGCCGGAGAAGCCGGAGCCGAAGAGTTATTTTGGCTTGGTGTAGCAGTTCCTTGGTTCGGTGCCGCCTGCTGATGCAATGAAGAGGTCGGCATGCATAGAGGGCGCACAGATGGCTCTTGCCCATGTCAAAACATACCGGGCGGATATGAAGGCCAGTGTTGTTGCATCCCGGGATTCAGACAAAAGCCGAGTACCTGCCAAGCACTACTTTGAGGAAGTTCTTCATGGCGCTCGTTTAATAGAGTCGCAGTGCTCGAAGGATGTTGTGTTCGAATAGCGTGTACTATTGTAAAACGAATATTTTGATGGAATATAAAGGCTTTTTATACTTGTGCTTGCAAGAATTATGATGCCTCCTGTGCGGCCGTTTAATGTATATACGTGTATATAACCTGAAAGATGGCAGTCGTTGGCTTCAGCCCCCACGCATAGAATGCGGGGGTGTTTGCAAAAAGGCGCCTTTTCACACTTAATCCAATGTCTTGGTCCTATAAAGGAGGTGGTGGCGCGGCGAACTAGGAAACCGGACTATAATGTTTTATCACTTTCACTTAGCCATAGGAGTTTGACAGTGGGGCTACTGAATAGCCCCTAGGGGCACCGCGCTCACCCGAATTCGGGGCGCGAGTGTGCCTGACCGAGAAGCGTCCCTTCGTTAATGCGGAGGAATCCTAAAGATTCCGAAAGTCATCGAGTGATTGACCAGTCTCTCGCTATATCATGACAGTCAGTTTTTGGCTTTCTCTACTGAGGTGCTCGCCTGGCCGAACCGGGGCACAATCGCAGTAGTTCTCCTGGTGCCGCGTTAGCCAATATAACGGAACGTAAGGCAGCAAAACACAGGAGCCGGGCAAACCCAACATTTGACCAAAGACATGATTCGGAGCTGATGCATATAGGGCCAAACTCGCGACGCCGAACACTCCCTAAGGTATTCGTTCTTTATGAAGACGGGCCGAAATAGAGCCCTTGGTAAAAAAGCCCCTGGTGTCCAGGTACGCGCAAAAACTTTGGCGTGGCCACATGCCAAGACGCCAGCCTCCTCCTCGGTTATAGAGAAAACCGGGGGATGTTGTCAACAAGAGACAGTAAAAAAGGTTTACGCAGGGTCTTAATTTGAAAAGAATCCTTGAAACGGGTCCCTGCTGCACGTCTGCGACTGTGTCTCCGTTGTGCCGTATCCTGGACGGGCGTAGCACGATGTTCGTCTGCGAAAGAGAGGAACTTAGTAAAAAAATAAGCGTGCGAGAAATCTATATTAAAATAAACAAAATATAGTTGGAGCAAGAATTGAGCTGTATTGTCTCCGGGCGTGAACACGCGGAGCCCCTTGTACGGGGTTATGTGGCTATTAAGCATATGTACGTTTATGCCGGACTCGTCGAGCCGTGTCCAGGATAGTAGGGCTGGATTAGTGGGCGGCTGTCCAGGCGGCCGCACCTTTGCCCGTACTTTGGGGGTCAATTTATATTCCCCTGTAATGAAATGATGCCTCGTGGGCCGGGCATTTTAAGTGTAAGGGATGCATAATGTGGTATTGCGTTAAAGCATGCGAAAGCTTCACGTCCCAGTAGCGCTTGATAGCGACTTACGAATGGGGCGATGTGGAATGTTAGCTTTTCGCTTCGGAAGTTGTCGGGTGAGCCGAATGTGACTTCTAATGAAAGGGAACCCATACTTTGGGTATCTGGACCCGGCGTGACTCCTTGAAGGAAGTGTTGTCATGGTGGATTATAGCTGGGTTTACCCCTAGTTTGCGGATTGTGTCCTGATATAACAGGTTCAAGTCACTGCCGCCGTCCATAAGGACTTTTGTAAATTAGAGTCCGTTAATGATAGGATTCACGACCAAGGCAGTCCAGCCTGCGTTCCGAGCTCCTCTAGAGTAATCCTGATGATCAAAGGTGATTGGTTGTAACAACCAGTGGCGGTGCTCCTCTGGGGCTGGCCGTACGACGCGTGTCTTCGTAAGCGTCATTCTGTTTTTCCCTTTTGTCATCTGAAGTGAATTTACTGTCTTGACTTCTTGTGGGAACTACTTTTGTTCTCCGGTGTTCTGCTTGTGGGGTGCGTCGTCATCCTCGCTTGGTGTGTCGAGCCCCTTGTGTTCGGTGTTGAGTTTGCCGGACTGCTTGAAGACCCAACAATCTCTATGGGTATGGTTTGCAGGTCTCCTAGGGGTACTGTGGATTTGACATATTTTGTCCAAGATTTTGTTGAGGTTGGATAGCTCATCCCTGTCATCTTTGGGGGGTGGCTTTTTCTGATTTTGCCGAGAGCTTTTGAATCCGGGGTTTACTGCCGTGCTCATCGGGCTGTTGTCCTTGATCCGGCGCGGTTCTTTGTTATGGCGCGGTTTCCTGTTCCCATCTCTGGGTTCGGATGTATTCGGGTCGCCGGTGCTGCTTCTTGCCAACCAGCTATCCTCTCCTGCACAAAAGCGGGTCATGAGGCTTGTTAATGTGGCCATTGTTCTTGGCTTTTCTTGGCCGAGGTGTCTGGTGAGCCATTCGTCTCGGACGCTATGTTTGAAAGTTGCTAGGGCCTCGGCGTCCGGACAGTCGACTATCTGATTCTTTTTAGTAAGGAATCTGTTCCAGAGTTTCCGGGCTGACTCTCCTGGCTGCTGAGTTATATGACTCAGATCATCTGCATCTGGAGGTCGGACATAGGTCCCTTGAAAATTTGCCCGGAAAGCATCCTCGAGCGCTTCCCAACTTCCCATGGTGTTTTCGGGAAGGCTTTTAAGCCAATGCCGAGCTGGCCCTTTGAGCTTAAGGGGTAAGTATTTTATGGCGTGGAGGTCATCTCCTCTGGCCATGTGTATGTGGAGGATATAATCCTCGATCCAGACTCCAGGGTCTGTTGTTCCGCCGTATGCTTCTATGTTCACGGGCTTGAATCCCGCTGGAAATTCATGATCCAGCACCTCATCGGTAAAACATAGGGGATGTGCGGCGCCCCTGTATTTAGGTGTGCCGCGATGTTCGGATATTTTTTGCATTGAATTGCTCACTGGAGCTTGCTTTCTTGGCCCATAGATGGATCTGGTTGGGCCAGTTTTTTTATGCGAATTCTTGGACGGATCGCGCGTCGTATTGAGTGTGGCGCCTTTTGTTGCTTGAGATCGATCGTGGGGTCATCCATCCGACCTTGTGGCTTCCTTATTTTTTGACTGTGGGGGCTTTATGGCCTCTTCATCAAATTCCGATAGTAGTTTCTGCTTCGGATAGCTCTTTGTGTGATGACTGTTGTCGTACTTGTGTGCGGTATTGAGTACTTTGACCCATCTTATCCTGAGTGCATCTTCCGCTGTTTTGAGCCTCTGCTTCTGCTTTTTTAGGCTACGTGCGGTGGCAAAGAGCCTTTGGTGGAGGTTCTGATGTTCCAGCAATTTGTCCGGCGTGAGGTCGTCCGGACTATTATCTTTCCCGAGGATGGGTTGTTCGGAGTGTCCGCCCTGTTTGGACGGTTTCTCGATGGCGTGTTCGTCTTCCGTTGATTCACCCTGCTCTATGGCTGGGTCTTTGTCGAGGTGGGGCTTGGCCTTGCGCTTACGCCGCCACTTTGATTGTTTTTCGAGGGAGCGATCCCTGGTTGCGCCCTTTTGATCCTCATTGTCATTTCTGTTAGGTGTGTCCACCATGTATACATCATATGATGAGGTGGCTTTCCAGTGCCCTATAGGTGCTGGTTCTTGTTCGTCTCCTTTATCGGCGTCCATACCGTCGATGTCTTCGGAATCGAAGTCGAGCATGTCGGTTAGATCATCGATAGTGGCTACCAAGTGGGTGGTGGGTGGGTTTCAAATTTCTTCGTCATCCGCATCCCAACCACGCTGACCGTAATCCGGCCAGGGCTCTCCTAACAAAGAGAGAGACTTTAGTGAATTCAGGATATCGCCAAAGGGCGAGTGCTGAAAGATGTCCGTGGCGGTGAACTCCATGATCGGAGCCCAATCGGGTTCGATCGGAAGAGGTGCAGAATATACGGAGTCCGGAGAGGAGTCCGGCACCTTGGAGTCACGGGCCCTGCAAAGGACTAGGCTGGTATTCGGCTCTATCGCCATGGGGATTGCGGCTCCCGGGGTGGCGTCCAACTGTCCATCCCCGACTAGCGCAGTCGGCTCCGAGCTAGTGGTCGGAGCGGGCACCTGAGCGACGCTCTGGGTGTTGTCCGGCGGCAGAGCTAAATCATGCCCATCGTGACAGTGCGGCGTGCTCGGCTGTGGCTCAAATCCGTCGAAGATCAAGTCCACGCGGATGTCGGCTGTGTAATTTAAACTTCCAAACCTGACCTGATGGCCAGGGGTGTAGCTTTCGATCTGCTCCAGATGGCCAAGCGAGTTGGCCCGTAGTGCGAAGCCGCCGAATACAAAGATTTGTCCGGGGAGAAAGGTCTCACCCTGGACCGCGTCGTGATTGATGATCGAAGAAGCCATCGGGCCTAAAGGTGACGACACAGAGGAACTCTCATTGAAAGCACCAATGTCGGTGTCAAAACCGGCGAATCTCAGGTAGGGGGTCCCGAACTGTGCGTCTAGGCGGATGGTAACAGGAGACAAGGGACACGATGTTTTTACCCAGGTTCGGGCCCTCTCGATGGAGGTAAAACCCTACTCCTGCTTGATTAATATTGATGATATGGGTAGTACAAGAGTGGATCTACCACGAGATCAGAGAGGCTAAACCCTAGAAGCTAGCCTATGGTATGATTGGTGTTCGTCCTACGGACTAAAACTCTCCGGTTTATATAGACACCGGAGAGGGCTAGGGTTACACAGAGTTGGTTACAATGGGAGGAGATCTTCATATCGTATCGCCAAGCTTGCCTTCCACGCCAAGGAAAGTCCCATCCGGACATGGGACGGAGTCTTCAATCTTGTATCTTCATAGTCCAAGAGTCCGGCCAAAGGTCATAGTCCGGCCATCCGAACACCCCCTAATCCAGGACTCCCTCAAAGGTGCAAAAGTTGAACGCCAAGCTTGCCATCCACACAAAGGAGAGTCCCATACGGACACGAGGGAGGGCCTTCTATCCCGTATCTTCACGGCCTATCAGTCCGGCCCATACCACATAGGCCGGCTCCAAGAGGACCCCACAATCCAGGACTCCCTCAGTCGCCTCCTCGCCGGCGACCCTCCTTCATGCTGCTCGGCCTCGTATATCCAGGAAGGTAATTCACACCCGACCCCCATCCTCCTCCTTTATCACATCCCACATGCCCCGACCGCCGGTGCGACACCTTCCACCCAAATCACAGACCCCTCCACCAAATAAGTGCCGCCCTAAGCCATGGTGCATGCAGTACAGCCATGAGCTCAAGGAGCATTTGGTAGCGGAGAAGCAAATCGCGGCCGCACGCGCGGATGAGGTTGCGATGGCTGTCATTTGTGCCGACCTCCAGATATTGGAGGAGCACCTTGCCATTTTCTAACTATGCCGGTTAAGCATGCTCGGTTTACCCGTTGCTTGTGCTGCTCCTGCCTTTCCTTAACAAATTCTAGTGAATTGTGCTATCTAATTTTACCATGCAATATGTTGCTCTAGTGTATATGTTCTATATGTCATTTAGTGTGGTGGTCACTTATTAACTATTTGGTCAATTAGTTGTCGTCTTCAGTTAACTGTTTGGTTCAATTCTGCAAATGTGATGTTCCATTCTTCAGGCTGCAATTTTGATTGTCTTCCATGTGAGAAATAAATCGAATTTATCTTTATAAAATACATGAGAAACGAATACAATTGCTATATTTCCAAGTTGTCAAGCATGCTTGGTTTGGTTATACATTGTGCAATCTGGTGCTCAGTTAATGTTTGGTTCATTTGTGTGGTGTTTAGTTAATTGTTTGGTTCAATTCTGCAATACGATGTTCAATAGTTGTGGGTGCATTCTGTTATAGTATACCATGTGAGAAGTAAATCGAATTTGGTTGTACTAAATACATTAGAACCAAATACAATTGCTATATTTCCAAGTTGTTAAGCATGCTTGGTTTGGTTAACTGTCTGATCTTCTATTAGGAGTATGTTATAGAATGTGGTGCTCAGTTAACATTTGGTTCATTTGTTGTGGTGTTTAGTTAACTGTTTGGTTCAATTCTGCAATGCGATGTTCAATTATTGTGGGTGCATTATGTTATTGTATACCATGTGAGGAATAAATTGAATTTGGTTGTAGCAAATACATGAGAAACAAATACAATTGCTATATTTCCAAGTTGTTAAGCATGCTTGGTTTGGTTAACTGTCTGGTTTTCTATTAGGAGTATGTTATATTGTGCAATGTGGTGCTCAGTTAATGTTTGGTTCATTTATTGTGGTGTTTAGTTAACTGTTTGGTTCAATTCTGCAATGCGATGTCCAATTGTCGTGGGTAGAATTTTGTATTGTTCTGCATGTGAGCAATAAATCAAATTTGGCTGCACTTAATACATGAGAAATATATACAAGTGCTATATTTCCTAGTTCTTAATCATGCTTGGTTTGGACAAATGGGGTTTCCATGTGGCTTGAATTAATATGATGAATCTGCAATGTGCTTATTTTTCATCAACATATTTTACTGATAGCATGCGTACCCTTACTTAACCTGATTTCTAACTATCTTATATGTGTTGCAGGGAAACAATGGGAAGCACTGAGGTTTATAAATCGAGGTTAGTACGTGCATGGTCCGTTGTCTAATAGCACATTATTGTGCAATTGCAGGAACCATTCTAATATTTAGGTTTTTAACAATTTGGTCTTGCACATGTAGGTCCTGTTGTCAGAGGT
This sequence comes from Triticum dicoccoides, assembly GCF_002162155.2. Taxonomy (NCBI): domain Eukaryota; kingdom Viridiplantae; phylum Streptophyta; class Magnoliopsida; order Poales; family Poaceae; genus Triticum; species Triticum dicoccoides. Next base: position 53,682,087 of record NC_041381.1, on the reverse strand, counting down.
TTTGACCCACTGTTCGATCCTTTTTGCATATGGGGAAATGAGTTGTCCATGAATATCAACCAAGTCAAGAAACTCAGAAAGATTGTTAGGATAAAGAAACTAGCGACAAAAAACAACAAGATCTTTGTCTGCACAATGAAGAAGACATCAGTTCACTACAAGATGGTACTAACTATTATACCTGGCCTTTTTTATTCCTTTGCCCCATTTCCAATATAGAGAAGATATTTATACATGTCCTTATTTTGAGGCCTTTCCAAAGCAGTTCACTGATGATGACCTCTCAAACCACCTTTATGGTCAGGAGGCGAGGAATATTTTCATACAACACCCATGGTTCAATATTGAAGTGTTTCTGAAGAGGATGAAGGATGGACAGTCAATCATCCACAGGCACTGTCCTAAAGTTGCAAAAACCTTCAACATGAATGAAGGTTCAATATTCGGCTTTCACTTCAGCAGTTTTCCAGATGAGATGCATATGTCTATGTACCATCTATGATCCTAATTTCGAAAGGTTTTAGATGTTGCATTTGAAACTTGGTGCTGGTGCAGTTGTGTAATCGGGTAGTTGAGGGCTGAAGCTTGTAGGATCAAAAGTATGTCTAGAGGGGGGGTGATTAGACTACTTGACCAAATAAAAACTAAACCTTTTCCCAATTTTAATTCTTTGCAGTTTTTAGCAAGTTAGCACAAGTCAAGCAATCAACCTACACATGCAATTCTAGAGTATAGCAGCGGAAAGTAACACAATTGCATATGAAGGTAAAGGGAAGGGGTTTGAGGAGGCAAACGCAATTTGGAGACACGGAGATTTTTGAGCCGTGGTTCCGATAGGTGGTGCTATCGTACATCCACGTTGATGGAGACTTCAACCCACGAAGGGTAATGGTTGCGCGAGTCCACGGAGGGCTCCACCTACGAAGGGTCCATGAAGAAGCAACCTTGTCTATCCCACCATGGTCGTCGCCCACGAAGGACTTGCCTCACTAGGGGTAGATCTTCACGAAGTAGGCGATCTCCTTGCCCGTACAAACTCCTTGGTTCAACTCCACAATCTTGTCGGAGGCTCCCAAGTGACACCTAGCCAATCTAGGAGACACCACTCTCCAAGAAGTAACAAATGGTGTGTTGATGATGAACTCCTTGCTCTTGTGCTTCAAATGATAGTCTGCCCAGCACTCAACTCTGTCTCATAGGATATGGATTTGGTGGAAAGAATATTTGAGTGGAAAGAAACTTGGGGAAGTCTAGAGATCAAGATTCATATGGTAGGAACGGGATATCTTGACCTCAACACAAGTGTAGGTGGTTCTCTCTCAGAAAATATAAGTTGGAAGTGTAGGCATGTTCTGATGGCTCTCTCTCCACGAATGAAGAGGAGGTGGAGGGGTATATATAGCCTCCACACAAAATCCAACCATTACACTCATCTTACCAATCTCAGTGGGACCGAATTGAGAAACTCGGTCGGACTGATTCAGTAAACCTAGTGACCGTTAGGATTTTCGGTGGGACCGACATGCAACTCGGTAGGACCGATATGGTTAGGGTTAGGGCATAACGTAATCTCGGTGAGACCGATTACACAAACTCGGTGAGACCAATTTTGGTAATAAGCTAACTAGAGAGTTCATCAGGTAAACTCCGTGGGACCGATTCACTCATCTCGGTGGGACCAAAATGTTACGAAATGGAAACAGAGAGTTTGCATTGCAATCTCGGTGGGACCGAAACGTTACGAAGGGAAACAGAGAGATTACAATCCCATCTCGGTGAGACCGAGATCCCTATCAGTGAGACTGATTTGCCTAGGGTTTGTGGCAGTGGCTATGACATCTGAACTCGGTGGCGCCGGATAGAAAGAATCGGTGGGGCCAAGTTTGACTTTTGGTTTAGGTCATATGTGGATGTGAGAAACTAGTTGAGGGCTTTTGAGCATATCACTAAGCACTTTAGAGCAAGAACCTCATTAAGCAACACCTCATCCCTCCTTGATAGTGTTGGCTTTTCCTATAGACTCAATGTGATCTTGGATCACTAAAATAGAGAATGTAGAGTCTTGAGCTTGAGCTTGAGCCAATCCTTTTGTCCTTAGCATTTTGAGGGGTCCACTTTACTCATCCATGCCATGCCAATCATTGAGCTTTCCTGAAATATTTATCTTGGAATAGCATTAGCTCAATGAGCTATATGTTGTTAGGAATTACCAAAACCACCTAGGGATAGTTGCACTTTCAATCTCCCCCTTTTTGGTAATTGATGACAACATATAGATCAAAGCTTCGACAAATGATAATAAGATTGAAAACATTGTCGCTTTGAGAAGTATGTGAAAAACAAGAGCTCCCCCTAAATTTGTGCATAGTTTAAGATTTGCTTTGGACTACAAATCCACAATGAGTTAGGATCATGCGGTACTCTTCCATGTCACATACATCTTGGTGGAGCGCTCAAAATGATAATAATTAAATACATGCACTCATCACCAAGCAAAGTGAATGATCACATGAGGATATAAAAGATAATATCATCCAAACAAGCATTAATGTAGCATAGCATATGATCAAACACATGATCATCCAAGTATGACACAAACGAGCAAATGTATCTCAAACAAGCAAACAAATAAAGTTCAACCACCAAAAACAAGAGAGAACAAAAGCAACACTCTCTCTCGAAGCCTATGATCTATACATTTTCTCCCCCTTTGGCAACAAGTACCAAAAAGTTCATAAAAAATGCATAGTGCTAAATCGAGTCTCGGGCTTGATCTTGATGTGGTGGTGTAGAAATGACTCCAAGGACGAAGGCATCAGTTGAGGATGATGGAGCTGGTGGAGTGGCTACTGGAGTTGGTGGCACTAAAGTTGTTGTTGGTGCTGATGAAGTTGCTCTGGTGTCTGTCACTGGCACTGTGGCTGATCTCTGACTCCTGGGCACTCTAGCAAATGCATCAGTGGTAGTCTTGCCCTTCCTCTCCTGCATGTCATCCTCAAGTTGCTCAACAACTGACTGGATCTCAGTGACCTTCACATCCAAGTCATAGAACTTCTGCTCCATGATTCTCTCCAAGCTCTCCTGGTTTTGTGTCAGCGTGGCCAAGCCCTTCTCAATCCTTAGAGTGGAGGCAATCAAGTAGCCAAGCTGATCTTGCTTGCTCTTCAGGAAGTACTGAGATGCCTCTTCAGCAGTTGGCATCTTAGCAGCCTTTTCAGTCCTTGCCTTCTCCTTCTTTGCTTGTGCTTGCACAGAAGATGATTCATTTTCATCCATCACTACTATGTTGTCCTCATAATCAGGGTAGATGGGCAGGTGTTCCTTGTCCAAGAGGTAGGTGCATGTGCCCATCTTGGAGTTGATGAGCTCCTGGATCTATGGGGCATACCCACAACTCCTCTTCTGGTCAGCAGCTGTCCTCTTGATTGTTTCAACAATTAAGCTCATGACTTTGAACTTCTAAGGCACATCAAATATGTGAAGCAAATTGATTGCATGGCCTCTGATCATCTTGTGATCACCTGACTTTGGCAACAAAGTATGCCTGAGGATCCAGTTGATTGTTGGCAGACCTGACAGAAGGTAATGTACTGATCCAAACTTGTGTGTCTCAACAACAGCATCTGGGATCTCTCTGTACATATGTGCCATGGATTTGTGATCCTTCTTCTTCTTGGCATAGTCATCCAAGTCATCTTCACTCTCCTTAGGGGCATTGATCAAGTTTGCCCATTCTTCAATAGTTGATTGGTACCTAGTACCTTCAGACATCCAGACAATCCTTCCATCTCGGTAGAAGTGAGATGTGGAGTAGAACTACATAATAAGCTCATCATTCCATTTTGTGAGCTTCTGCCCAACAAATTTCTCTACCCCACATGACTTGAAACTATCATAGACACCTGGATAATGCTCTTCATTTTCTCTGATGTACTTCTAGTCAACCCATCTCATGTCACAGACAATTGGCTTCTTGTCAAGCAGCACTGTCTCATAGAAGTCATGTTGCTCCTTTGTATGGAACCTGTAGTCCACATCAGTCCTTCTCCTGACAGCATAGGGATCTATCAATCTCCATTGTCTGAGTCCTGCATCCTTCCTTAGCTTCATGTCTTCGGCCACTAGATGAGCATCATTGTGGACTGGAATTTTGGGCTTTAGCTTCCTCAAGACATGTGACTCATCATCTTCTTCTTCTTCAGTAGCTTCAGGTATTGGGGCCTTGTTCTTCTCAGCAGTAGGAATACTCCTGGTATTCCTCTTGGGTGCAGTCTTGGGCTTGGAAGCAGCCTTGGGAGCATCTTTGGGCTTAGATGGAGCAGCCCCTGATCTGATTGCATCTCCCATTAGCTTCTGAGCTTTAGGAGCTGGTGTAGCATCCTCTTCATCTTCTTCCATCATAGAAGGTTTCCCAACTACTCTGGCCATAGTTTTCTTAGCTCTCTCTTTCCTTTTCTTTTCAACCACTTCTTGCTCTTTGGGTTCAGATCCCAAAGTCTCTTGAGTTGATCCTCTCACCTTCAGCATAGACGTTCTCTTGGCAGGAATTTTCCTGGTCAAGCCAAGCTTGGTGGCAGCAGCTGTGCCATACTCTTGCTTTAGCACCTTTCTGGATGTGGCTTCATCCTCTCCTGCCACATAATCCTCATCTTCAGAATCTGAGGTTCTCTTCTTTCTGGCCCTTGTGGCAGCTTTAGGCAAATTGCTGGGTGTGCTCCTGCTGCCCTCATCTGAGGAACTGGAGGGACTAGTGCCCTCACTCAAGTGAACTTGCTCTTCCTCTCTGCTCTGGCTGTCACTCTGATCAGACATCGTGCAAACTCTGACAGTAGACCATGTGAATAGATATAGATGAGATAGAGGGGATGAGCATCACAAAGCACAGAGGTTTTTTTTGCAAATGAATGAGTTAAAACTTAGTTTTAGTTTTCCACAGAAAGCATTTTGGATCTACCGATTTGTAAACTCGGTGATACCGAAGCAGTTTTTGGAACCTAAACTAGTGAACTCGGTCAGACCGAGTCACAGTTTGGTGGCACCGAGACTGCTAGGGTTTCACAAAGTCCTGAACTCGGTCACACCGATTTGCAATTCTCGGTCAGACCGAGAATCACATGTGCACTGGCCTGAGCTAAATCGGTGGAACCGATTTCTACAACTTGGTTGGTCCGAGATGATTTTGGCGGAAACCTAACCCTAAATTCTTACTCGAAACTAATCTATTTCGTTTGATGGAACAATCTCAATTGTGGCAAGATACATGGCAATAACAATGTGCTAGGAATCGGAAAGAGATAGCACAATGATCAAATCCATACCCTAAGTTCGGCGAAGGACTTGCTACAGCCGCAACGGCGGTGAAGATTTCCGTTGACGGCGGCGGAGACCAGCGGCAGGAGGTGGATGGCGATGAGGAGAACGATTTGTAGACCTAGGAAGGCAGAGCAGGCTGAGCGCGGGCGAAAAGATTCGGAGGAATTTCCAAATTTTGGCCCGGGGTATATATAGCCTGACCCTGTCGGTGTGACCGAGTGGAACGACTCGGTGGCACCGAGATGCATAACTGCAAGCAGTTGCTGCAACTCGGTGTGACCAAAAAGTTCAAATCAGTTGCACCGAGATTGAAAACCTATATTGACTTAGTGATCTCGGTAGGACCGAAAAGACACAAAGAAGTTTTGGAAGTTTAAGTCTATGACGAATCAGAAACTCCAAGTGCTCACACAGAGTGGTTCGAATCTGACTTGATCAAACTTTGTGATGTAGCATGAATAGAGTTTAAGACAAGAATAGCATAGATAGCTAGAGAGGGTTCTTAGGCATTCTTGTACATCCACTTGGCAAAAGAAAAGAAGCCAAACAAGCAAAACTACAAGTGGATGTCCTTGAATGAATAAAATATGCAAACGACATGCTCACACAATAAAATGGAAAATGAAATATGTGACAAAGCATGCACAACCAATTCTAGCATCTATCAAGCAATTGGCAATGATTAGGTCATCTATATATGAGTATTTTGACTTAGGAGTCAAATGAGAACATTTGATCATAGGTCATACTCATCGTTTAAGCTCAAGTGGGACTGCCACTTTTACATAATGCATTGATGTGTTCACATCATTAGAGTTGCTCTAGCTCAATTCTTACAGTAAAGCTCCCCCTAGATGTGAGATCCCCCCTAAGAGGGATGAACTAACCTTGGGTTTTGTCGAAGTTGACTTCATGTAGATGTTGAAGATGTGGATGCTCTATGTTGATGTAGTTCTTTTGGAGCAATCCTTTGGAGTGAGTTGCACTTTCAATACCTACACGGGTTAGTCCCACAAGGAACAAACAAGGATATCCATAGACATAGAGTGATGCACACACAAGATGATGTCTATGAAAGCATTGAGTTACCTTGTCCCTTGTCTTACCAACAAGAGGGTTTGTGACTCCATGAACTAGTGCAAGATGTGGAAGTTGGTTGCACTTGTCCTTGCCAAAATGATAAGAGTGAAGTATGTTGGCGGAGTCACCCTCAAGAACTCTCTAGTTCTTATTCTTCAGGATCCACACCATCTTGATGGGAATCCTTGGAGTTGTAGTCGTACTTGATGAAGTAGAACTTGACGTAGTCTTGGGAACCCACTTGACCAAGGCCTTAGGAGCTTCTTCAAATGCATCAATATCCTCTTGAAGCTTGTCCTTGCCTTTCAGCTTGTGGTCTTGTGGTGGAAGATCATCTTGTGCTTGTGTTCCTTTGAAAGAAATAGGATCATACTTCTCTTGTTGAGGAACAAACTTCGTCTTGGGGTATTGATCTTCTTCCCACTCAACTCCATTGGCATTGAACTTTCATTCAAAACCAACACCTTGATTCTTCCGATGCCTTCCTTGCTTGCGTACAATTTCCTCGAATTGCTTACTTCCGGCAAGGCTCTTGTAAACACCTTTCTCTATAATTCCCTTCAATAAGCTATTTTCTTGCTCAAGTGTAACTTGGCTAAGAGAATCATTAGTGGAATCAAGAGAACTACTAGAAGCAACAACATTGGATTTAGCATGATGGTTGTTGTTACTACTCGAGGAAGAATCTTTCTTGTTCTTGTTACTAGACTTGACTTGAGGTATGTAAGTAGATAAGAGTAAACGCTTGGCAATATAAGAAGAACTTTTCTTGCGAAGATCATCATTGATAGCTTTTAAAAACTCATGTCCTTGCTCAAGGTTGAGCTTTTCAAAACGTAATTTATCATGAGTCCCTAAAAGTTCTCGATGATCTCCTAAGATAGTTTCATGATCTAACTTAAGAGTGTTTAGTTCTTTAGTTAGAAGCTCAATCTTCTCCTTAGCACTGTCATTCGTTTTATCTTGATTAACATGATTATTTGACATTTCATCATAGTATTCATCACTAGAGTTGTCAACAAGTAAATCATCATCACCTAGCAAGTCATCTTCATCACTATTGAAATCAACATACTCGAGATGTAATACCTTAGGGCCTTTAGCCATGAAGCATCTTCCAAGTCCGTCATTTGGTGAATCAAATATGTCGTAGGAGTTGGTTGACACAAGTGCTAGACCGGTAACACCTTCATCTTGAGTATGTTCTGAGTCGGAGTGATAGCTTCTCCCCGAGTGATGTATGGAGTCGGAGTCGGATACCCATTCACCAACATGAGCTTGATGTCTTTTTTTTGTGTAGCCCTTTGATGATTTGTCCTTTCTTTCTGAATCCTTGCTTCTCCAGGATATTCTTCGTTCATAATGATCATCTCTACTCCTTCTCTCTCTTGGTGGTGATTCTTCTCTTCTGCTTCTTCTCTTATGTGATTCTTCTCTTCTCTTGTAGGGAGCCGTACACTCATTGGAATAGTGTCCGGGTCTTCCACAATTGTAGCAATTACGCTCTCGACTCAAAGATCTTTTGTCATTGTAGGACATTGACTTGGAACTTCTTTCCTTGCTCCTACTCTTGTAGAACTTGTTGAAGTTCTTCATCATTAGGCTCAATTCTTCATTGAAGGTTTGTTTCTCACTTGATGATGTGGGAGCTTCACATGAGGCTTTGTAAGCACCACTTGACTTGTTGTGGAGCTCATCCTTATCCTTGAGTGACATCTCATGAGCAACAATTCTTCCAATGACCTCCGTTGGCTTGAGATTCTTGTAATTTGGCATCATTTGGATCAATGTGCACACGGTATCATATTTTCCATCCAAGGCTCTTAGGATCTTCTTGATGATGAATTTGTCGGTCATCTCTTCACTTCCTAAGCCGGCAATCTCATTTTTTATGAGAGCAAGCCTAGAGTACATTTCAGCGACGCCTTCACCATCCTTCATCTTGAACTTGTCAAGTTGACTTTGAAGCACATCCAATTTGGATTCCTTGACGGAGTCAATACCTTCGTGCATGTCAATCAAAGTGTCCCAAATTTACTTTGCATTCTCAAGACGGCTGATTTTGTTGAATTCTTCGGGGCACAATCCGTTGAAGAGAATATCACAAGCTTGAGTTTTGTCTTGCAGCATCTTCAACTCTTCCGCGGTAGCTTCACGGTTTGGTTCTCTCCCATCAAAGAATTCACCTTGCAAGCCAATACACACAATAGCCCATACGGCGGGATTATGTCCAAGAATATGCATTTTCATCTTATGCTTCCAACTAGCAAAATTAGTGCCATCAAAGTAAGGACCTCTACGGTGATAATTTCCCTCGCTAGACGTCATACTCTCCTAGGTTGTGAAACCAAGGCTGTGACCACCAAAAGCTATGGAAATCAAAGCAAATGGAGACCAAGGCTCTGATACCACTTGTAGATCGGAAGTATGTCTAGAGGGGGGTGATTAGACTACTTGACCAAATAAAAACTTAACCTTTTCCCAATTTTAATTCTTGGCAATTTTTAGCAAGTTAGCACAAGTCAAGCAATCAACCTACACATGCAATTCTAGAGTATAGCAGCGGAAAGTAACACAATTGCATATGAAGGTAAAGGGGAGGAGTTTGAGGAGGCAAACGTAATTTGGAGACACAGAGATTTTTGAGCCATGGTTCCGATAGGTGGTGCTATCGTACATCCACGTTGATGGAGACTTCAACCCACGAAGGGTAACGGTTGCGCAAGTCCACGGAGGGCTCCACCCACGAAGGGTCCACGAAGAAGCAACCTTGTCTATCCTACCATGGCCGTCGCCCACGAAGGACTTGCCTCACTAGGGGTAGATCTTCACGAAGTAGGCGATCTCCTTGCCCGTACAAACTCCTTGGTTCAACTCCACAATCTTGTCGGAGGCTCCCAAGTGACACCTAGCCAATCTAGGAGACACCACTCTCCAAGAAGTAACAAATGGTGTGTTGATGATGAACTCCTTGCTCTTGTGCTTCAAATGATAGTCTACCCAGCACTCAACTCTGTCTCATAGGATATGGATTTGGTGGAAAGAAGATTTGAGTGGAAAGAAACTTGGGGAAGTCTAGAGATCAAGATTCATATGGTAGGAATGGGATATCTTGACCTCAACACAAGTGTAGGTGGTTGTCTCTCAGAAAATATAAGTTGGAAGTGTAGGCATGTTCTGATGGCTCTCTCTCCACGAATGAAGAGGAGGTGGAGGGGTATATATAGCCTCCACACAAAATCCAACCGTTACACACAACTTACCAATCTTGGTGGGACTGAATTGAGAAACTCGGTCGGACCGATTCAGTAAACCTAGTGACCGTTAGGATTTTCGGTGGGACCGACATGCAACTCGGTAGGACCGATATGGTTAGGGTTAGGGCATAATGTAATCTCGGTGAGACCGATTACACAAACTCGGTGAGACCGATTTTGGTAATAAGCTAACCAGAGAGTTGGTCAGGTAAACTCCGTGGGACCGATTCGCTCATTCGGTGGGACTGAAACGTTACGAAAGGGAAACAGAGAGTTTACATTGCAATCTCGGTGGGACCGATCGCTCATCTCGGTGGGACCGAAACGTTACGAAGGGAAACAGAGAGATTACAATCCCATCTTGGTGAGACCGAGATCCCTATCGGTGAGACCGATTTGCCTAGGGTTTGTGGCAGTGGCTATGACATCTGAACTCGGTGGCGCCGGATAGAAAGAATCGGTGGGGCCGAGTTTGACTTTTGGTTTAGCTCATATGGGGATGTGAGAAAGTAGTTAAGGGCTTTTGAGCATATCACTAAGCACTTTAGAGCAAGAACCTCATTAAGCAACACCTCATCCCTTCTTGATAGTATTGGCTTTTTCTATAGACCTAATGTGATCTTGGATCACTAAAATAGAGAATGTAGAGTCTTGAGCTTGAGCTTGAGCCAATCCTTTTGTCCTTCACATTTTAAGGGTCCACTTTACTCATTCATGCCATGCCAATCATTGAGCTTTCCTGAAATATTTATTTTGGAATAGCATTAGCTTAATGAGCTATATGTTGTTAGGAATTACCAAAACCACCTAGGGATAGTTGCACTTTCAAAGCTATATCATGTTGTACTCTAATGTATTTCAATTATGAAATCATGCTTCCTTAATACGCAAATGAAATATATTATGTGCTTAATATGAATGTAAATTAGATTAATAAATAGATTATTAATAATAGGGCAATTAGCATGCTAATGGCAAATTAGCAGGGTTTTGCTATTGCAAACAGTTATTGAGAAAATACCATGGGCGATGACCTCAGGCAACGCACACAGTTTCTAGGAATAAACCGTGTTGGATTAATGAACAATCACACACGACATTCTCTTGAATTTTTTTTGCGCGAGGCCACCTTGCGCAAACGTTTACCACATAAAAACTGTGTGTGATGGACAGTCTTTGCCACACAATTTCTTCTACGCATAGTGTGTGATGCATTCAATAACGCAAACGATAAAATTGTTAATATCGTGTGCAATGGTAACGCTATCACAAACGATTTAACGGGAAAAATTGTGTGTGATGTACCTGCGAACGGAAATATTTTCCTTGGACCGACTGTGTAGGATGTATACGAACGGAAACGTTTAGCGGGACTGACTGTGTAGGATGTACTAAAGACCGGAAACGATTTCGTCCGTATAATTGTATTTTTTAGCACTACTATACGTATAACCGTATTTGATCGCTCGCCAGTCGCACACGGCCTCATTTTGCCGAGCGTGTATGCCAGGAGGGCATATCCCCGACGGTTTCTGAGTCATGTGGGAAGGACCTCCCCCCCCCCCCATCGCAGCCACTCACTAGATGACGGTTGAGCACGCCGTCACGGAAAGGGGTTAAAAACCGTTTGTATAGCACCTCGCTGTACCACTGAGTGACCAAGTTGTTATATGACTCATGGACAATAATGATGAGGAGGAGGAGTTGACATATGATTATGATGTGTTATGATGATAAATTCTTAATATTATGATGATGATGACGACGATAATAATGATGAGTTATTATATCATTCAATGAAAGAACCGCGGACTAGATTTAAATGGATGGATCTAATCCAACTTGGTCACTTTGGATCCATCCACTTGAATCTAATATGCGGTTCTTTCATCCAATGATGTAATAACTCATTATAACCATAATGATATAACATCTCTAAATTGCTACTGTATGAAAACTTGTATAATGGTGTATAAATACGATATAAAATAAAGTAAGTATAATATGTACAAATAGTAGCAACGCGTGGTTAAGCAGCGCTACTAGTAACTAGCAGTAGCGCATTATATGGAACGCGCTACTGATAATTGAGTTAGCAGTAGCATGTGCCCAAACGACGCTACTGCTAAATGTTAGATGTAGCGTCATAGCAGTAGTGTCGTGGCTCGCGCTACTGCTAGGTCATTTTATCCGCGCTACTACTAGTGTTTTTCCTAGTAGTGCCCACCCTAACAAGAACCGCCTAGATTACGAGTGCATTTGTGCTCGAGCATGAAAACTCCATGTCCTTTTTAAACCTTTGTACTGCTGACTTTCCTCCTTGAGTAATGAAATCCCCCTATTTGCCCACAAAAAAATGTACAGACCAATCCAGGGTCGCCACCCCTATGTGAAGTCTCGATTTACCATTCTTGTGCCCATCTTGTTTTATCTTGAGTCGCCACCCATTTTGAAACTATTCTGATGATAAGTTAAGACATAATTTTATTTTTGAGAAACTCAATACAGATGTGGACGGTCACAAACATTTTTTTTTTAAAATTTCCAATCTATTCATCAATCTACAGAGAACAATAGAGGTAATAAAAATTTCAACCAGGTCCATGGACCATCCAGCGACGACTACAAAAATTGGAACGAGCCAAAGGCAGGCCGCCCCTCCCTCAACCGAGCCGGGCAAATGTTGTTGTAATAGACAAATGAGAAGTCATCGTGCTAAGGCACCAAAGGACCAGCTCACCAGAGAAGCAACCGTCGCCGATGAAGAGAGTTGTAAATCAAAAAGATCAAACCTGTAACCGCATGAACATGTACATACGCACACTCTACGACCGCACGCACACGCTATTTCTATGAGAACTTATATAAGAGAGATGACACCAACGGGTCTGAAGTCTAAACACACAGACATGTACATACACTCACCCCTATGAATGTACACCATACCCCTATGAGTGAATATGAAAATTCTATTTTCGCTAGTATTCTATGGGGAAATGGCAATTTTGTTCTTTCTTTTCTCTTTTCTGTGAGAAACTTCTATCTTTCCATTGCTAGCCGATGTACCATCTTCTGAGCACAAAGGTGAGCCGACAATTCGACTTGTACGCGGCAGCGAAGGTGAGGCCATGACTAGCAAACTAGCCATGGCGAATTGACAATTCGACTTGTGGGCGGCGGCAAAGGCGAAGCTATGACAGCAAACATGCTCTTGGAATGGCTTAAATAGCATATTCCGAGTAAGAACCTAAACAGACAATTCAATTTGTGGGTGACAACGAAGTTGAACCATGACTAACAAACACGCCCTTCGGATGGCTCAGATAGCATTACAAGCACATATGCCCTTGGGATGGCCCAGATAACGTGTTCCGAGCACAAGGGCGGCCAGGTATATAAAGACGTAATTTGAAGAGAGGGCCACATAAAGACACATCATATCTGAGGCCAGATAAAGACCAAAAGCTCATGAACTTAATTGGTGCTTGATAGCTCAACTCATTAAGCTTGTAGCTCGCTTCTTAATAAACAAACCCAATCACTCATCTTAGGTCGATAAACTTAATGGGTTTAACAAACAAGCTAACGACTTTCACGAACGGCTCGTTAATTAAGCTGTTAGTACACAGGACACATATTCTTATCTTACATGACAATATTTTCGTGGTAACTCAACCCATAAGTGAAATCAAATCGACCGATCCCTACCATAGGAGCCAACAAACTCGTGCACCTCCTTATGTAATCACCATGCATCTTCCTGTGGCAAAATTACGCCCACACTCTCTTCTTGTAGGCTACAACACATCATAGTTTGTTAACGAGCACTCACAATCTTAACAGGCTTTAAATGAACAGAGCCAAACAAAGTTTTTTGCTTATTAAACTTAACAAGCTAAATGAGCCGAGCCTTAACGAGAAGGAGCTTAACGAGCCGAGCAGGCGTACCAGACTGGAAGAACTTGCTGAAAATGAACGGCATGTCACAACCATGCGCAAAACTTACAAACGTAGTTCCATAGTTACTAGCTTGTTTTGTTGTTCGATAGATAGGGATTAGTCGTGCATTTTTGTTACCGCGGAACATACAAGAATTCCAGGAACAGAAGTAAATAAATACTGGTTACACTCGTGCACTGCACTGCACTGCACGAAAAACAGACGAAAAAGAACAATGCAGGACGAAGATGGACACATTTCATATAGTCTACAGAGGAATGCTCTTGATCATCTTTAATCTGAATCTCAGTAATCTTTATCGAGTTGGTGTGCTGTGGATTTCTTTCCGTCTGAACTCTGAAGAACTCAGTCTATCTGCAGAAGAAAGATCAGTTTGGGCACAATGAGAACGATTACATGAATTTCACCTGCGAAACAAGCTATGATGCTGCTTGGCATCTAGCAGTAGGACAAGACTGTCCAAAGGTCGCACGGCTCCATGACTATTCTATAGGAACGATTTAAGCAGTCATGCAAAGATATCTCAGAAAATAAGCATCGATGTAGTTTGGATTAAAACTGAGACTTAAGCCGACACTTACATCGGTACATCGGTTCGTTCACGAACTTTCCGAAGCGTTCCTCATAAGTTCATACAGAGCAAAGCCCCCTAGGTGGCAACCAGGCAACCGCTGGCTCATTTCTCGTAATTCTTTCTGTGATTCAGAAACAGTACCAATTAGATGAACAATGGTTACGAGAATACAAAAGCGAGGAGAGGAGTGCTGCTAGTATAGGTGAGCTCACCAATGATACTGCATAGAGCTTGGTGGATTCATAACCATCTTGAGCTCTAGCATAAAGCTCAGTTACGGCGCTGGAATCAATGTTACATCTCATGTAAAAGAATGCTGCTGGTCTAACATTCGTTTCTCGCTGAGAAACTCCAATGAGAATGGGTTCTGTCTGCACAAATAAATGTGGATAGTTAACAGATCAAAATACAAGAAAATCCTGCAGTTGCAGAAATCTTCTTTGCATGGTAATTACAAAAAAATCATCTGATGTGGTCCTGATTTATATAAACCAGTGAACCTGCCACCAGTGATGCAGTAATTAGGAAAGCAAGGCAAAGAGTGTTGGTGATTTAATTACCAGTGAACTAGCAGGAACTCCAGTTTCCTCAACAACTTCACGGATGATTCCATCAAACATTTCATTTGAAATTCTTTCAATGAGACCACTGACATCTTTTTCTTCATTTTGATGAGCCAAGATTCCAACTTCTTGTGGCTGATACAAACAATTGAACTTGGATAATGAGAAACATCAAGACAACAGATCGACCACTCGAACCACAACTGCTTCTAAATAAATTATAACTGCTTCAAGAATTTCAATTGTTGTCTTAGGTCAACATTTTCCATGTTCCAAATTATAAAGTATGCATTACTAGGAAATTTATTCGTCATCTGAAAGAAAAATGAGTGACTATACCAAGAGCACTTTGTGTTTCAGTAATGGGTGGCCCCAATTCTCATTGGATGAAACTATTATATTTAGAAAGTTATGACAAACAAAAAAACAAGCACTGTCCACATGAATGCTGATCTCTAGCAAAGAAAGACGAGTTAAACTAAACAGTCCAGCCTAGCAAAGTTACATGTCCTAGAGCTTTGTCTCTACTTGGGATCTCTTTAGACAAAAACCTTACATGTCATCAACTGTGCTCAATATTGTAACATTCTTAATCTTAAGATATTACCTCAGAATGTCCTCCAGGAAAAACATAGTGTCCAGGAGACTCGCCGACATTGTTGCTCCTTTGCAATACAATAATTTTTTCATCAGATGTTTCAACGATTGCACCATTTCCCAGTGGATTTGACATGTGTTGGCAATACACAGAGTCATCTAATCAGATCAGATTGAAAGATGAACTATTTTGGTCAAGACTCGTTGTTGTTATGATTCTGTACAAAGAATTTGCACCGTGCAATTAAGGAGACAAAATACTGACACAAGTTGTCTAACAATTAATAATTCAGTGATCATCACTATCTCTTCATAGTGATTAATGATACAGCAGCATATGCGAGCATGGAAAGGAAAATAAAGGTGGGGCAAAATTTGTTATGTACAAGCTTAAGCAATGAAAGAAATATAAATTCATGAGATAATGTAAACTCAAACTTTCGGAAGTTAAAGATGCAAAGAGGCCTTGATCTACAAGAGGAAAATGAAGGCATCTAAGGTTCTAACTTCTAGATAACCTTTACCTTGAGAGGGGACCAAAAATTTCTCCCACAGTGGACTGAGATTTGTTCCAACAAATGTCCTGTTGTTTGTAAGTTAATAATATTGATGTTAGACAGAGGTGCTGCATTGAAAACATCGCATAGAAGGAACTACAGGTGTAGCTATACAGATAGATAAGAAAGATCAAGCAAACCTATAATCTGTGAGTCCCAAATGAAGTGAGACACAGTACACCTGATTTGATTCATCACTGCGGTGCAAGGCATGCCCTCCATACTGAAATTCGTCAGGGTGACCAAGAGTATAAATACTAGCACTCAGAAATGCAGTCAAGGGGGATAAAGGAAGGACCGATAAAAACAGCAAAGTAGAAGTCCTAATGGCTTGTTTTAACTATAAACGGAACACTAAAAAGAAAATATATTGCAATCGCACAAGTTCAGATGTAAAAGGAACACTAAGCAAGTTCACAAATAGAACTTATGGCAGTCAACGGCGGGAGATCAACTCGTAAATTACTTAGCATGGAAGAAACATTATTCGCCTTAAGCATAAATAAATTGTTTCTTGTCAGTACCAATTTGGCATAGAGCATACTTCTAAATCTACATTGCTTAAAATGGAAGAAACATTATTGGCGTCAAGTATAAATTGTTCATCGATAATCAAGTGTGTGTTAATTTATCTCTGCCAAAATCAAGTGTATACATACACGTATAGATCACTAGAGCTGCAGATAAATGGCTTGCCAGAATACATACGTACATACATAGGGAGGTTATGCATACCCGAAATTTCGTGCCGTTGTACAGCGATGGGTTCTGCTGGAGCCTTTGATTCCAGATCTGCAAGACGAACAAAGATGATGAACAATGGCCCCTTGTTAACAGGAAGCGAGCACACACGGTACGATTAGAGCTAGCTAGACGGACCACCTCGCCTATAGAATCCTCCAGGGATGCGTCCGGGTGGTGGATCCGGTCGAAGGACGGACCAAACCTCACCGAAACCTTCATTTGGCAGCAACACTGCGTTAGTTAAGACCATGGGAAGAATCTGCACGATCTGCAGCGGAATCGGGCGCGGGGGGGAGGGAGGGGGGGGGGAGGTTACTCGGGATCGAGGGAGGCCTTCGGGGCAGGAGAGGAGGAGCTTGTACGCGGCGGCCATGTGGCGGTCGTGGAGGCGGGATGAGGTTGCGAGCCGCCGCCGCCGGGAGCTTTGGAAGAGGAATGGGAGTACGGGGACATGGCACAAACCAGGTCAATGCTCAGGCCCTAGTTTTGGCCCGTGGGCTAAGCCCATAGGCCGGAAATACTGAACTGATTTAAAACACCAGTGAGGGCTCATTTCGGTCGCGGGATTTCCGAAACAATGAAATAGAAAAGGTAAAGTTTGGGATGACAGGTTGAGCCAAAGCAGGGGCAACTTTAAGTTTAAGGATGAGAATGGGAGAGCATACTGTGAGTACAATAACTCCATACCCATACATATGTTTCACATCATGATAAAATCTCATCTATACCCTACCCATCGGGTAGATATCCAGCACATGCCCATACCTGGGTATTAATGCCCAATGAGTATTCATCGGGCATATCAATAGAACATCAAATGATGATGATGTGATTTCTAATTCTATGTGTAGCGGAGACGCCAACCACTAAGATGTTAATATGATTAGGGTTGATTGTTAGAAGGAGGGGGGTGGGGCACAGAGCTTACATACAACTACTCGGTATGTATAACCCACCAATAATATAGCTGGGTAGAGTGTGGCATACCCATGGGCATAAATCGTGCCCATGTCCTATCCATGACTAGTCGACTAGGGTATGGGTACTGCCCATGGGCATGAAAATGTGCCACACCCTACCATGCAGGTTGAGTACCCATGAGTAAAATTGTCATCCTTAAACTAACTAGCGGCTATCCCTGGAAGGGGCTACAAATGGGCGTGATGGGCCCGCGGGGCACGCCGTGTGTTGCTGTCGCCATGTGTCGTGTGCTGAGCTCACCCATGGGGTTACCCTTTTTTTATGCCTTTTCTCCTTTAGATTTTGCTTGATTTTTTTTTTGTATTCTTCAAAAAAATATGTTTCTCTCATGAAGCATGTCGTGTGGAAAAGTATAGTTGTGCTTCCACGTGACGCTGAAAAACACAATTGTGCTTAGTGTGAAACATAGTTGTGCTTCTGCGTGCTTCCTGAAAAAGTGAAAAGCATAACTATGGGGTGCTTCATGATGAAGCACAACTTTGTTTCTCAGAAAGTGAAAAAAACGCTTTTGTGCTCCCGGTTTTCTGGGTTTTTTTAGTTTTCTTTTTTCCATGTTTCAGTTTTTTCTGCTTCCTTTTTTCTAAAAAAGTTCATGCAAACATAATAATATATGATCAAGTTTCGAAGTTCGCAACATGTGAAATGCAATGTGAAAATGGTTCGTGTTTGGACACAAGGTTCATGAGATAAAATGTTTTGAAAACAATAAATCTTAAAAAGAATCCAAAACTCCTAGGTCGTGACAAATGCCACACATGCAGTGCATCACTTGTCACCACCGGATGAGATGGGATACCCCTTAACTAGAGATTTCAAAGCATAAGGCCTAGCTTCACAAAATCTTTTATGGCAGTTAAAGCCGTAGCCAACCAAACTCTCAAATCTTTTAACTTCTCAAAAAACTGAGGGGAAGTGTCGGCTGCCTCACAATTTTGAGAGAGCAAAAGAAAGTCCCAACAAAAGATTCCCTCTCTGGGGTGCGGCCACCTCTCTCTATTTCTCGGGCGATTGCATGTCTGAGCCGCCCACCGCAGTTCCTTGCCTCCGGTGATCACTTCCATGCTGGCCAGCACCCCGCAATCACATCGATCTTTGGCTGTCAAATCCCGGCAAGAATACGACAAATTGTTTTCCTTCCCTTTTTTGTCTTTCCCTTCCTCTCCGGCCACAACGGCGCTCCTTTTTGTTGTCCTTAGCCGGGCGACCCTCCTCCTTGTCGTCCCTGGCCACAAAAAAAGTTGTAGCACACGTGGAGGAACACCTATACTTAAAGCTCGCGTGCATGAAGAAAACTTACATGGTAAAGTGGTTGTTGGCCTCCATCGTCAATTTCAATGAATCGTTGTGTTCCGTACCATCACATCATTAGGAGAAGGATGAGGGGAAGAACTCATTCAGACGAAGAAGCGCCCAAGCCAGGGCCCATCAAGGACAGTTGCTCTCCTTGCTTTTTGGACTACATCATTGCACGCTTATGTCACGCATGATAGGCCTCTACCAAATTGTTTTTTTGAAGCATCAATCCTAGGTCCTAACTATCTCATGGACATCATCTAGTGGCGAGAAGTTGTCCTTGGCCACGTGGAAGGAACAAACAAGAAGGGTAAAGAAGGAAGAGGAAGAGAGAGAGGGATTTTCATGCAGGGTCTAGTTTGTTTGAGGAGTTAAATTTGAGAGTTCGGTTAGATTTGCGGGTTTTTTTACTCATTTTGAGGAGTTACGGTTTTAGGAGGCATTTTAGGGGCTAATTTGTAGGAGTTCGGTCAGGGATGCCCTTACATTGTTGTTTCAGATTATCCCTGCTCCGAGTGTCCGAGCTACTAGATGCTGACTTAATTAGCTGAGCTAAATAGACATTCTTGTCCATAGATGTTAGCGACATTCTTATCATCCCTCTTGGCATGCCAAAACACACTAGTTTTTGGACATGGCTTCATAAAAAAACGGGAGGGATGACAATGGAGTGGGTTGAGTATATCCAATCCAAATCAATGCCCATATAGGCAAGTCCACTTACTTCCCACTTGTGAAAGTATTTTTTTTACATGAAAAAAAACAGCAATATCAGTGGAATGCTGCCTGAGGGAGTCCCGGATTAGGGGGTGTCCGGATAGCCGGACTACCATCATCAGCCGAACTATCATCGGCCGGACTATCATCATCGACCGGACTCCAAGACTATGAAGATACAAGATTGAAGACTTCGTCCCGTGTCCGGATGGGACTTTCCTTGGCGTGGAAGGCAAGCTTGGCGATACGGATATGTAGATCTCCTACCATTGTAACCGACTCTATGTAACCCTAGCCCTCTCCGGTGTCTATATAAACCGGATGGCTCTAGTCCGTAGGACACAACAACAACAACAACCATTACAATCATACCATAGGCTAGCTTCTAGGGTTTAGCCTCCTTGATCTCGTGGTAGATCCACTCTTGTAAACATCCACAATATCAATATCAATCAAGCAGGACGTAGGGTTTTACCTCCATCAAGAGGGCCCGAACCTGGGTAAAACATCGTGTCCCTTGTCTCCTGTTACCATCCGCCTAGACGCATAGTTCGGGACCCCCTATCCGAGATCCGCCGGTTTTGACACCGACATTGGTGCTTTCATTGAGAGTTCCTCTGTGTCGTCACCGATAGGCTTGATGACCTCTTCAATCGACAACGACGCCGTCCTGGGTGAGACTTTTCTCCCCGGACAGATCGTCGTATTCGGCGGCTTTGCACTGCGGGCCAACTCACTTGGCCATCTGGAGCAGATCGAAAGCTACGCCCCTGGCCGTCAGGTCAGGTTTGGAAGCCTAAACTTCACTGCCGATATCCGCGGGGACTTGATCTTCGATGGATCTGAGCCACAGCCGAGCGTGCCGCGCTGTCACGATGGGAACGACCTAACTCTGCCGCCGGACAGCACCTTGGAGGCCGCACACGAATCCGCTTCGACCCATAGTCCGGAGCCGATCACTCAGATCGAGGACGGATGGCTGGACACCGCCTCGGGAGCTGCAACTTCTACGGCGATGGAGCCGAACACTTACCTTGTCCCGCATAAAGCTCATGACTCCGAGGTGCCGGACTCTCTGCCGGACTCCGAACCTCCTGCGCCCCTGCCGGTCGAATCCGACTGGGCGCGGATCATGGAATTCACCGCTGCGGACATCTTTCAGCACTCACCCTTCAGCGATATCTTAAATTCGTTGAAGCATCTCTCACTATCCGGAGAGCCCTGGCCGAACTACGGCCAGGATGGTTGGGACGCGGACGACAAAGAAATTCAGAGCCCACCCACCATCCACTTCGTAGCCACCATCAACGATCTAACCAACGTACTCGACTACGACTCCGAAGACATCGACGGTATGGACGACGATGCCAGAGACTACCAAGAGCCAGTGCCTACAGGACACTGGAAGACCACCTCGTCATACGATATATATATATATGGTGGACACCCCAAAAGATGGGGACGGCGAAGAAGCAACGGAGGCCGATTCCTTAAAGAAACAGCCCAAGCGCCGGCATCAGCGGCGCCGCTCTAAATCCCGCCACAGCAAGAATAGAGATTCCGGCACAGGAGATAATAACACCCCAGAAAGTGCCGAAGACAACCCCCTCCAGCACGATCCAGTGCAGGAGGAGGCAGAAGCAAGCCCTCACGAGAGGGCGGCAGATGAAGAGGTCGAGGATGATAATTACTTACCTCCCTCCGGAGACGAGGCAAGCCTCGACGACGACGAATTCGTCGTGCCTGAGGATCCCGTCGAACAAGAGCGTTTCAGACGCAGGCTAATGGCCACGGCAAACAGCCTAAAGAAAAAGCATCAACAGCTCCAAGATGATCAAGACCTACTGGCCGACAGATGGACCGAGGTCCTCGCGGCCGAAGAGTATGAACTCGAACGCCCCTCCAAAAGTTACCCAAAACGCAAGTTGCTCCCCCGACTAGAGGAGGAAGCGTACAAACCTGCATCACCAGCGCACAATACGGCAGACCGACCACCTCGTGGCCGCGACAGAGAGGCATGCAAGCCCTCCACCAAAACCGTACCCCGGCATCGCTCAAAAAGCATGAAGCCACGGGGGAACGTGCCGGACTTGCGGAATATATTGGAGGACAAGGCAAGACAATCCAGATCTATCTATGGATCACGTGGGCGCCCCAAGACCCACGATGAATACCGTCGCGCCGGATACAACTACTCCGGCCGGGCCGAACACAGCAGACAACGCTCTCTCGAGCTACGTCGCGATATTGCTCAATACAGAGGCGCCGCACACCCACTATGCTTCACTGACGAAGTAATGGATCATCAAATCCCTGAAGGGTTTAAACCCGTTAATATCGAATCCTACGATGGCACAACAGACCCTGCGGTTTGGATTGAGGATTATCTCCTCCATATACATATGGCCCGCGGCGACGATCTTCACGCCATCAAATATCTCCCGCTCAAGCTTAAAGGACCAGCTCGGCATTGGCTTAACAGCCTGCCCGCAGAGTCAATTGGATGCTGGGAAGACCTGAAAGCCGCATTCCTCGACAACTTCTAGGGCACGTATGTGCGACCACCGGACGCAGATGACCTAAGCCACATAATCCAGCAGCCAGACGAATCGGCCAGGCAATTCTGGACACGGTTCTTAACAAGGAAAAATCAAATCGTCGACTGTCCGGATGCAGAGGCCCTCGCTGCCTTCAAACATAACATCCGCGACGAGTGGCTGGCCCGACACCTAGAACAGGAAAAGCCGAAATCCATGACAGCCCTCACATCACTCATGACCCGCTTTTGTGCGGGAGAGGACAGCTGGCTAGCTCGCAGCAACAACCTCAGCAAAAACGCTGGCAGTCCGGATACCAAGGACCGCAATGGCAGGTCGCGTCGAAACAAAAACAAACGCCGCATTAACAACGACAGCAATGAGGATACGGCAGTCAACACCGGATTCCGAGGCTCCAAGCCCGGTCAACGGAAGAAGCCATTCAAAAGAACCACTCCGGGCCCGTCCAATTTGGACAGAATACTCGACCGCTCCTGTCAAATACATGGAACCCCCGAAAAGCCAGCTAACCACACCAACAGAGATTGTTGGGTATTCAAGCAGGCAGGCAAATTAATCGCCGAATACAATGACAAAGGGCTACACAGCGATGACGAGGAAGAGACCCGGCCGCCGAACAACAGAGGACAAAAGGGATTCCTCCCTCAAGTTCGGACGATAAACATGATATACGCAACGCATATACCCAACAGGGAGCGGAAGCGTGCACTAAGGGACGTATACGCGATGGAGCCAGTCGCCCCAAAATTCAACCCATGGTCCTCTTGCCCGATCACTTTCGATCGAAGAGACCATCCGACCAGTATCCGCCATGGCGGATTCGCCGCATTGGTTATAGACCCAATCGTCGATGGATTTCACCTCACGAGAGTCCTGATGGACGGCGGCAGTAGCCTGAACCTGCTTTATCAGGATACAGTGCGCAAGATGGGCATAGACCCTTCAAGGATTAAACCTACAAAGACAACCTTCAAAGGCGTCATACCAGGTGTCGAGGCCAGTTGTACAGGCTCAGTCACACTGGAAGTGGTCTTCGGATCCCCGGATAATTTCCGAAGCGAGGAGTTAATCTTCGACATAGTCCCGTTCCGTAGTGGCTATCACGCTCTGCTCGGACGAACCGCGTTCGCAAAATTCAACGCGGTGCCACATTATGCATACCTTAAGCTCAAGATGCCAGGCCCTCGTGGAGTCATCACGATCAATGGAAACATGGAACGCTCCCTCCGAACGGAGGAACATACAGCGGCTCTCGCGGCAGAAGTACAGAGCAGCCTTTTAAGGCAATTTTCGAGTCCGGCCGCTAAACGACCGGACACGGCCAAACGCGCCCGGAGCAACATCAACCAAGATCACCTGGCACGTTCCGAGCACGCGTAGCAATGCGGCCTCAACCCCAGCCCTCGCACAATCGTAAGACAAACTCTCAGCGTACATAATTACGCCCTGGAGATACCGTGGGCATAGGGGGAGAGGCACAACCACAACAGCCCCAGAGTGCGGTTCGACCACACCAGGGGCTCCCAAGTGTGTCGCTCTTTTTATCTTTTATTTCTCTCTTTTTTATACAGAACTCTGTCCGGCGGCGAACCTGCCGAACTCATGATGCAACAGCCAGGGAGGGACAAAGGCCGCGACGAACACTCAGGTGGTCTCCGTTACGAGCATTAAATTTGTTAAATACACCATTCCGCGGCCTACCCCTGGAGGGAGACGCCTTTAATTCGTCCAATCCCTTGCTTTTCGCACTATTTGTATCATTCCGCACTCATAGCAGATCTTCTCGAATAAAATGCAGCACTTTTTGCCTATAATTACATTACCTTATATATATATATATATATATATATGTTCATTTACGACATGTTGCATCCGTACATTTTGGTACGGCCAAATACACCAGGGGCTTATGTTCCCCGCATTATGGTGTGATAAAGTCCGAACACTTTCACAAGTGCGGCACTCCGAACTTATAGCATTATATGAATCGGCTCCGAATCATGTCTTGGGTCAATAGTTGGGTTTGCCCGGCTCCCATGTTTGGCACCTTACGTTCCGTTCTATCGGCTAAGGTAGCACTGGGAGAACCACTGCGATTGCGCCCTGGTTGAGCCGGGTTAACGCCTCAGTGGAGAAAGCTAAAACTGACTGTCATGATAAGGCGAGAGACTGGTCGCTGTTCGAGAGGTCCTTTCGGGTCCTTAAAGACCTACGCCGCTTCGAGCGAACTTCCGAATAATGTCCGACGAAGACGTGGATAGCGCCCCTAATTCGGTCTTCCGAATACTAGGGGCTTCGCCGAAATTTAAAATTATAGAATTCTATGGCTAAGTGAGAGTGTTCAAGCACTATAAGTCCGGTTGCCTTGTTCGTTGTGTTGAGCGCCCCCCAGATGGACCCAAAAATGGGAACAAGAGCGCTCAAGTTTATCCCGAACACCCCAGCACTCGTGGCATGGGGGTTGAAGCCGACGACTTGCCATCTCTCAGATTTAATAAACGGCCGCACAGAAGGTAATATTTTAAATTAACAAGCGTTGCTTAGCGCATATGAACAAAGTTTTCAGCGCACAGGATAACACATTGCGAATTTACTCAATAATTACATCCCTGGGGCACTCATCCGCAATTTTGCGAGCACCCTTCAGGACAGTCTTATAGTACATCTCGGGCGTACGATATTCCTTGCCCGCTGGTGGCGCGTCAGTGATTAGCTTCTCCGCATCCAGCTTGCCTCGATGCACCTTTGCGCGGGCAAGGGCCCGACGAGCACCTTCAATACAGGCGGAGCGTTTGATAACCTTCACCCAGGGGCACGCATCCACCAACCGTCGCACGAGACCGAAGTAGCTCCCAGACATGGCCTCTCCAGGCCGCAGCCGGACTATGAGGCCCTTCATGGCCTGCTCGGCCACCTTGTGGAGCTCGACCAGCTGCTTCAGCTGGTCGCTAGGGGGCACCGGATGGCCGGCCTCAGCATACTGAGATCAGAAGACCTTCTCTGTTGAGCTCCTCTCCTCGGCTCGGTAGAATGCGGCGGCATCAGACACGCTGCGAGGCAGATCTGCAAACGCCCCTGGAGAGCTCTGAATTCGGGTAAGTAACACGTAATTTACATTCACATGCTTGCTTTGCATGAAAAATGCCTTACCCGCCGCTATCTTCCTCACCAACTCAATCACCTGAAGAGACTTATGGGCATCGGCCTTGGCAGTCTTGGCACTTTCGAGAGCCGAGGCAAGCTCGGACTCTCGAGTCTTTGAGTCACGCTCCAAACTCTCATGCTTTTCCATGAGAGCCTGGAGCTCTTGCTGAACGACCGCCACCCGCGCCTCCTGCTTTTCTCGCTCTGCCCGTTCCGCAGCCGCATTGCGTTCGGTCGCAGACACGGCCTCCTTCAGGGTCGCCACCTCGTTCGTGGCCCCTGCAGTACCGATGTTATCCTTGTTATTTTTTGTTGCAACCTAAATCCTTTTCTATAAGGTACAAGTTCCAAGTGGTGTTACTCACCTTCTTTGTCCTGGAGCTGCTTCTGGGCGCGGCCGAGCTCTTGCTCGGACCGCTCGAGCTCCTGCTTCAAAGCACCGACCTCCGCAGTCAGTGCGGCAGAGGTCAGCAGCGCAGCCTGCAACCCATATTGACATAATTTTTTAGCAACCCTGCGTATATCTTTTTTTTTCAGATCTCAGTCCGGCTTTTCTTTTCGAACACCGAACCGAGCATCAGGGGCTACTGTCTATGCGGTATTACATTGCATATTTTTATCTTCTTACCTCAAAGCCCGATAGAAGGCTACTGCAGGCTTCGGTCAGCCCGCTCTTGGCGAGTTGTACCTTCTGAATCACCGCACTCATAATAGTGCGGTGTTCTTCCTCGATGGAAGCGCTCTGGAGCGCCTCCAACAAATTGTCCGGCACCTCCGGTTGGACGGAAGCCGCCGGCGTCACGGTCTTGCCCTTCGTGCGAAGGGGCCGCCGGCCGGACTCCGAAACCACTGCGGGTTCTGATATGGAGTTCGGCGCAAAGTCCGGGAGGACGCCTTGTGGCGCCTCCGGAGCCTCCCCCTGATGGATCTCTTCTTGGGATCCCACCTCAGCGTCCTCGGTGTCGCGAGGAGTGGAGGCGGTCGGGATGGAGTCTACATCCGACGGAGCCAACGACCCGCTCTATGAAGCAGGGAGATCATCATTGGCCGGACTACAGGCAGCATGCGGCATCAGAATGACACTATGTGACACAGAAAAAGAAATTATAAATCATTCAGGAATCCGGATACTTACGATCTCGCCGGAGGCCTGGCCCTTGAAGGCCATTCTTCCTCGCCAACGTTGATGTTGGCGGAGCTGTTCGGGGGAATAGTCCTTCCCCTCTTGGACCCTTCGGCCTCCCCTATTGGGGAAGCCTTCCTCTTCCTCTCTCCCTCCTCTAGGAGAGGGTCCTCTTTCTCCTCCTCGTTTTCGGGGAAGGAGTCCGCCCCGGAGTCGTCGGACACCTGAAAGCGGGAACTCTTTCGAGCACCCGTGGCCTCCTTCTTGGCCTTCTTCTCCGGCACCACGTGCGGTGCCGGAACCAGCAGCCTCGCTAGACGGGCGTCTACTGGGTTTTCTGGCATGGGAGCCGGGCAGATAATCTGCTCCGCCTTCCTCATCCAGTCCCGTCAAAGGAAAAGGGGAAATTAAAACCCGCATAGAGTCAAACTATGAAAAGCAAGTGTCCCTTAAAGGGGTAGAATCACTTACCTCGTCGACTTGGCGCTGCGAGCGAAATCCGCGATCTTCAGTCGCGGATGCGGGGGCTTCGGCGCCCTTAAACAGCACCCTCCAGGCGCCTTCGTACGTCATGTCGAAGAGCCCGCTCAGCGCCTGGTGCTGTTCCGGATTGAACTCCCACATATTGAATGCCCGCTCTTGGCATGGGAGAATCCGGCGGACGAGCATGACTTGGACCACGTTAACCAGCCTGAGCTTCTTCACCAGCTTCTGGATACAGGCTTGGAGTCCCGTCAGCTCCTCCGAACTACCCCACAGCAAGCCCTTCTCTTTCCAGGAGGTGAGCTGCATGGGGATACCAGATCTGAACTCTGGGGCCGCCGCCCACTTAGGGTCGCGCGGCTCGGTGACATAGAACCACCCCGATTGCCACCCCTTGACGGATTCGAACCAAAGGGCATTGGGCATCTTGCCCAACATGGCGCCTCTGTACTCCGCTTGAGTGCCCTTCACTACCTTCGGCTTGACATTGAAGGTCTTGAGACACAAGCCGAAGTGGGGCTGGATGCAGAGGAAGACCTCGCACACGACGATAAACGCCGAGATGTTGAGGATGAAGTTCGGAGCCAGATCATGGAAATCCAGGCCGTAGTAGAACATGAGCCCCCGGACAAAGGGGTGAAGTGGAAAACCCAGTCCGCGGAGGAAGTGGGGAAGAAAAACGACCCTCTCATGGGGCCTGGGGGTGGGGATGAGCTGCCCCTCGTCGGGCAGCCGGTGCGCGATGTCGCCGGACAGGTAGCCGGCGCTGCACAGTCTTTCGATGTGCTCCTCCATAACGGAGGAGGTCGTCCACTTACCTCCCGCTCCGGACATAACTAGGGAAGGTTGAGACGAGATGTGCGGGCTTGGGCGCTGGAGCTCGAGTGCGCGGAGATGGATAAGCAAAGGAGGAAGAAGGCGTAGGTGAAAAGGTGAATCCTTATCCCTTATATGGGCGGGCGAAGTCTACGCGTCCCCCACCGGCCTGGTAAAACTCGCTTATCCCCCAAGCATCACCATCAATGGCGCGGTTGGGTTACCCACGTCCGTATTGATGAGAATCCCGGATTAAGAGGGAACACGATCTCTGCTTCGACAAGACGTACCAAGGAAACCGCTTCGCTAAATGCGCTGAGGTGGTAGAGTAAAAAACGATTCAAGTAATGGCTTGGTAGTGGTGTGACGTCATGCCGCAAAAAATGTCAGCAGATTGAACTTGTGTATATATTATTCTCTCTACGGTGGAATATGGAATTTATTTTGCAGAGCCGGACACTATACTGGTGTTCACAATCTTCTATCATTCGGAGGAGGAACCCGCCTTGCAATGCCAAGCAATATACGCGCCGGACTTATCGTCATTGAAGCCTGGTTCAGGGGCTACTGAGGGAGTCCCGGATTAGGGGGTGTCCGGATAGCTGGACTATCATCATCAGTCGAACTATCATTGGCCGGACTATCATCATCGACCGGACTCTAAGACTATGAAGATACAAGATTGAAGACTTCGTCCCGTGTCCGGATGGGACTTTCCTTGGCGTGGAAGGCAAGCTTGGCGATACGGATATGTAGATCTCCTACCATTGTAACCGACTCTATGTAACCCTAGCCCTCTCCGGTGTCTATATAAACCGGATGGCTCTAGTCCGTAGGACACAACAACAACAACAACCATTACAATCATACCATAGGCTAGCTTCTAGGGTTTAGCCTCCTTGATCTCGTGGTAGATCCACTCTTGTAAACATCCACAATATCAATATCAATCAAGCAGGACGTAGGGTTTTACCTCCATCAAGAGGGCCCGAACCTGGGTAAAACATCGTGTCCCTTGTCTCCTGTTACCATCCGCCTAGACGCACAGTTCGGGACCCCCTACCCGAAATCCGCCGGTTTTGACACCGACACTGCCCATACCCATACGCAATGCCTATATCCATGTAACAATAGAAATATCATTTATAACAATACGTACATGCCAAAAACAGCAATATCAGTGGAATGTCATGTAACACTATATATAATGAAAAAATCTAGTCTCGCACATATCACTAGCACAAATAACACCTCACACTATCATCAGTACAAATTTATGACAGAATGTATCACATACGAGTGCTTGGTATGTCCACCCCGCTTGTCAAATGAGTGTCCATGGATCAAGTTGTGAATCAGTGTCCAACATGTGATTCCGTGGCTTATGAGAACCCATGGGTAGAAACGGTCCACCAAACCCTTACCCAGCAGGCTAAATATCCATGGAAGCCTGGATCCATATATAACATTGCCATCTCTAAAGATTGCGTCTAAACAGTGTTGGTCTTGAAAAAAAGGTCCATGAGGACCGGCATGAAGGAAGGTTTGGATCAAGTTCTGTTAACACAGAAAAACACATGGACAGCGTTATGGAAGATCAAAGCTTTGTCGAATATATGTGTTTTTTGTTTGGTACCACACTAATCATTTGCTACGTACGGGCACAACATTGCAACGTAAGAACATTACAACCATCGTGGAGTGCTCAATTTGCCACGCAGTGGATGACTCATGGTGGCACTCTTTGTTAGAATGTACTAGGTCGTCAACCCGTGCTTCCGCACGGGCTAGAGTTTTTTGGAAGTTTATAATATTCGACATAGAAAGTTTCTATAAGTATTATTTTCTTTAAATCTTATAAAAAATAGATCTATGAAATATTTATAAATATCTTTTACTACCTATTTTCACGGCAAATAAAATATTATATTTCCTAACTTTTTTTTGAACACAGTACAGACGCAAGCGCTCATATACACGCGCATACACTCACCCCTATGAATGCACACACGCACACACTACTCCTATGAGCACCTCCGAAAGACTGAGCCGGCATACATATCATCTTGAAATTTACGAAGTCACCGTAGGCACTTCGTTATCGACGGAAACGTCTCCTTCCACTGAGAGCACCAGGATTTGAACCCTGATGGGCTGGGGATACCACATTCCCTCTAACCATCCAACCACAGGTTGGCTCACATATTTCCCTACTTTAGCAATGACTAAATACACATGAAGATGTATTTTATTTAGCCACAAAATTTTCCATTATACATACATCATCTGAGCATTGGCTCTCTACCTGTTACTATTTCCATGGTTGCTTCATTCTTCCCCATGCATATACATGGTTAAAATGTTTCACCGAAAACATGTGTGCCTAATGACCATTCTTCGAGCAGTTAGTGAGTGTTAGGCCGACCACTTGAGTTGTGATTTCTGGATGAGAAAAATTATTCACCTACCAAGATGTACACATGACATCTTTAAAAGAATGTAGGTGCACCACACTGAAACGCAGTCAAAGAAATAGTGAAACAATGTATGCAGATTTTTAGATAAGTCAGCAACGTTCATCTGTGATGCGTATAATGCTAGCTTTGTCATACATGGATGAGTAACTTTACCGGTACATTCTTGGAAAAAATGAATCATTAGTTTATTAGGTTATTTTAGTTTGCACGTTTCCTAGAGTAGCACGCATGGACTCCTTTTTTTTAAAACACATGCATGCTTCCTTCCTAGAGTAGCACGCATGGATTCCTTTTTTTTAAAACACATGCATGTTTCCTTCCTAGAGTAGTACGCATGGACTCTTTGTCCTGATCGGATCTCCAAGCGTATAGGCTGCCTATGCTTATTCCCATATTTTGTTTAATCCTAGACGCTCAATTAAGATCTAACGGTTATTTGTAAGTAGTTTTTAAGGATTAACGTGAAGCCCCGTACGGTGCCTCCAATTAGTAAATATAAGATAATGTCGATATGAATCTGGGCTCTTTTAACAAACATATGACAAAGCATCTATGCAACAACTTATGTACAAATGCGAAGGAATGAATTGTTCATCTCCAGGGGACCATAGTCATAAGGAGTTTAACATGGTTCTCCTCACAATGTGTGGCATGAGAATATTTTCCAAAGTCATGCATCAGTTATTTTCTTTATTTCCAAGCTCTTGTCGGATCTGAGGCTAATCCGCAGCAAGCCTGTAGGCCATAGGTCACAACATGCCTTCCTCAAGTTCCCAAGTGTATTGCTCCTCCGAAGGGCGCCGCCAAGATAAATATTGATGGGGTTGATGCTAAAGTTTGAATGAAATAGTCCACAACTGATGTTTGTCGTGATTGGAGGTGCACTTATGAGGGACCTTCTGCTATTGTCGCAAATAATGTAACTTGACCCCACAATTCGTAAGGCCATGGCCTCTTAGGGGTACTCGCACTCGTCGTCGACCTACAACTCTAGCAGATTTGTATAGCTTCAGATGGAACTACTGTGGGCAAAGATATATGCTAAGGGAACCGGAGTTACTACAACTTTGTTCTAAAGGACATCGAGTACTGGATGAATTTTACTCAAACTTCCTTTTTACATTTTTTTTGAGGCAAACTTCCTTTTTACATGAGAGTCGGGACTCCATCGGTGATGTTCACTAGCCACAAGGCCCTTGTTCCGTAATCATGGCTACCATTTATGGCCCACCAAGCCCTGGACGTTGCAATCATAAGGAAGGCCCGATGTTGAGAGGAAATCAAATGATCTAAAAAGTACAAAATTGAAGATCCAACGGCCGAAAATGCTAATGGCCTGAGATGTCCGAAAAGATGTGAAACTTGCAATGTCTCTAAATATAAGCCTAGGATTTCCTGTAACTTTTAATTTCATTATTTCCATGAGAAAGTGAATAATTTATGTTTATTTGAATAAAAAACTTATTTTGAAGAATAATCTGCCCCCCGTCTCCGCCTCCGCCACTAATTTATGGTCTACCAAGTCCAGGGGTGTAACAATCATAAGGAAGGCCGGATGTGATTGAGAGGAAATCCAACGATCGCAAACACACGAAGTTGAAGATCCAGTGTCCGGAGAGATGTGAAACTTGCAATGTCTTGAAATATAAGCTCAGGCTCCCCTGCATTTTTTTATTTCATTCTTTCGGTGAGAAAGTGAAGAATTTATGTTAATTCCTTAAGAAAACAAAGTACTCAATAGCAGTGAACATATCATCAAATATGTTTTTCAAGTATTTTTAGTATAGATATAAATATTTCTTTCGGTAAACTCGATCAAACTTATTCTTTAACCTACAGTGCCTTACATGTCTTCTATTTGTTTTGAAAATAATGAATACTGCCACATGGCTAACTTTGCAGCAACTATAAAAAATATATTTCTTTCTTTTTATTAGAAATTGAAAAAAAATATGTTGATTTAAAGAAATCATTTATTATTATCATTATTTTTCCATTAAATAAATAATTTATTGTGAAGAAACAACCAAAACTGTCATTACAAAAACAAAGTACTCAATATCATTTGACGTATCATGAAATATGTTAATCTAGTGGTTTTAGTATTGTACTCCCTCCGTAAAGAAATATAAGAGCATTTAGATTACTAATTTAGTGACGCTCTTATATTTCTTTGCAGAGGGAGTATATATCAATATTTCTTTCAATAAACTCGATCAATTTATTTTGTAACCTGCAAAATACTTCATATGTCCTGCATTCTGTTTGAAAACAACGAATGTTGCATCGCGGCCAAAGTTGTGGCAACTTTGGAAGGACTCATAATTGAATTGCAAATTTTTGCTCTGACCCAAAAGTAAGAGCATTGAAATAAAAGATATAAAAAGGTATATCCTACCCTAAAAAAAGGTATATCCTGTCCCCCACAAAAAAAATGGTCTATCCTGTCTCAACGTCTCATGAATTTTGTAGTAGACGTAAGTCTGCATTCATGTAGCATGAGATTTTTTTTTGAAATTAGCATGAGATATATTGTGACGTTCATGAATACGGTTAACTTTTGTAACCTGCAAAATACTTCATATGTCCTGCATTCTGTTTGAAAACAACGAATGTTGCATCGCGGCCAAAGTTGTGGCAACTTTGGAAGGACTCATAATTGAATTGCAAATTTTTGCTCTGACCCAAAAGTAAGAGCATTGAAATAAAAGATATAAAAAGGTATATCCTACCCTAAAAAAAAGGTATATCCTGTCCCCCACAAAAAAAATGGTCTATCCTGTCTCAACGTCTCATGAATTTTGTAGTAGACGT
The DNA here is from genome assembly GCF_002162155.2 of Triticum dicoccoides. Taxonomy (NCBI): domain Eukaryota; kingdom Viridiplantae; phylum Streptophyta; class Magnoliopsida; order Poales; family Poaceae; genus Triticum; species Triticum dicoccoides. The sequence goes on along the minus strand of NC_041381.1, from coordinate 53,649,036 downwards.
AAGTCTGCATTCATTTAGCATGAGTTTTTTTTAAATTAGCATGAGATATATTGTGACGTTCATGAATACGGTTAACTTTTTCTGCGCCGTTCCCGTACTTGGTAATACGTACATAGTTGATAACAAAAGGGAGTAGAGCGCGTGCAAAAGAGAAAATAAAAGGTATATCCTGTCCCCCACAAAAAAAATGGTCTATCCTGTCTCAACGTCTCATGAATTTTGTAGTAGACGTAAGTCTACATTCATTTAGCATGAGTTTTTTTAAATTAGCATGAGATATATTGTGACGTTCATGAATACGGTTAACTTTTTCTGCGCCGTTCCCGTACTTGGTAATATGTACATCTCTACTCCTAATGGACGAATTGGTTGAATAGTCCCCCCCACTTTCAACCGGTTTATTTTCAACCGGTTTTTTCCATCAAATGACCCCCACCCCCACGCCCACCCACCGAAACGCGCCCAGCGAACCGGGGAGAGATCCGTTGATTTGGATAAGGTAGGAAAGAATCTATTATTTGTTTGCTAAAGCAAGTTGCATTAATGGAAGAGATCCGTTGATTTGGCTAAGGTAGGAAAGAATCTATTCTTTGTTTCCTAAAGAAAAATTGCATTAATGAGAGAGATCCGTTGATTTGGCTAAGGTAGGAAAGAATATATTATTTGTTTCCTAAAGCAAATTGCATTAATGGGAGAGATCCGTTGATTTGGCTAAGGTAGGAAAGAATCTATTATTTGTTTGCTAAAGGAAATTGCATTCATGAAAGAGATCTGTTGATTTGGCTAAGGTAGGAAAGAATCTATTATTTGTTTCCTAAAGAAAATTGCATTAATGAGAGAGATTTGTTGATTTGGCTAAGGTAGGCGGTTTTTGCGGTTCTTGGCGGCTCAGTGTGAGGTGGGGCGAGGTACAAAAAATATCATGGAAGGTGAGACGGAAAAAAACCTGGGAGGTGGGAGTTGTCCCTGGTTAACCTACGAAATTTCATAGATTTTTTTAGGACGAAAAAAAACCAGTGGAGGTGGGACGAAAATTGGCCGGCGGAGACTACCACCTCCCACTACTGACTTTTTTTCGTCCGGTTTTATTTCATCCCACCTCCCACTACTGACTTTTTTCTTAATTAATAACTCCACCCTCCTGCTGGTTTTTTTCTAATCTAATTCAATCTATTGATCCTTCCTTAGTCACAATGGACTTACATGTAGCCCCGACAGATCGGTTTCCATATGAAATAAAACACAATCATCAATCAATCCTTGGTTCTCTTTTATAGGACTTGTTGCCATACATGAACCATACGATAACGTCCATATACAAAATAAAGGGAAACACAATCAGGTTTCCTTCCTTTCCAAAGTTCTAGCCACCGACCCCCTCCCCAGACCGCGTTCTTTTTCCCATGCCACCATCGACAATCTGCTCTCCCATTTCCTCGTCCTCCCCGCGTTGTGAAGTTCCAACGCACAACTACACAAACACCAGTGACATAGAAAACCACCGCCTCCTCCTCCGCGCCACCGCCTACTCTATTTTTCCCCTCTGTGTGGCGACCTGAATGGAAGGCGGTGGATCTGGGATGCGCCTGGTTCCACAAGACGTCAGGCATAAGGAAGGATGGAAAACCACCGGCTAGATGGCCAAGGGTGGCCCATTGAAGGTTTGAAACCTCCTATGGCGTAATTTTGTGCAACCTGCATGAAGATTGTAGGAGCTATCCATGTGGTCGTTCCATCGGCAACAAGTACGTATTGGATAGCACATAATTTGAAATTCTTGATGGAGTTGACTGACCATGACTTTGACTCTTACAATGTTGCATGTTCTTCGGAGTTGACTGGTGGCGTTTTTAGGTTATTACTACCATGAAGATGAGAGGAACATCGAGAAAAATCCTTTCCCTAAAAAATGGATGGGAGGAATATCTTGGTCTATGATTTCATGATGAATAGGACCCTGAGAAAGCAGTGGATGATGCCCCGTTGATTCTCTTTGAATTCGGCTACTGTGGGAATGTGTATAGTCAGGCTTGGAGTGAGCGCTCCATGCATGTGTGCCAGTGGCACTCAGAGATTGATTGTGCCGCTCTTGTGAGGGTGTGTGGGAGTGGTGTGCTCGAGACACGCCAATCTCGTGAGCAGGTGCAGAGATGAGTTGCACAAGACAAACATTGGTGGGATGAACCCAAACCTTTTTTTTTCTAATATGAATTATCCTTCCTTCTTAGAAAAACATGTTTTGAGTAAAGTTATCTTTACTATAGACATATATTGACAATTAATCAAGTATCAACATCATTGCATGCTTATTGCATGGAATGTGTGTCCCAATGTTGACAGAAGGTATAAAAAGATTGTCTTGGAATTATTATTTTCTTGGGAAGATATTGCCCTGAATTCTCATTTCTCATCAGAAATTTAGTATCCATTTTCGTTGATCTTATTTGCAACATGTACAAGTCAGTAATAATCTAAGGGGGTGCCCTACCGGAGAAGATTATGATAGTTGGACAAGAAACTTGGTACTGTCGTGCAAGGTAGAGGTAGGAGAAATAGGAGATAAAAGCATGCATGGTGGGAGAAGGAAGTCGAGTGTCGCGTGGTAGCTCAGACATGGAGTGTGGAAGAAAGACAATGACGAGATGTATGTACCTACTAGATCATGACCATGAGATATCATCCCATAAAAATGGCCTTTGACTCTCATGTCACATGAATTTTCTCTTTGTATATATATATTTGTTAGTCCGTGGCAACGCACGGACACTTAGCTAGTAGTTGATAACAAAAGGGAGTGGAGCGCGTGCAAAAAGAGAAAATAAAAAGGGAGTGGAGCGCGTGCAAAAGAGAAAATAAAAGGTATATCCTGTCCCCCACAAAAAAAAATGGCCTATCCTGTCTCAACGTCTCATGAATTTTGTAGTAGACGTAAGTCTACATTCATTTAGCATGAGTTTTTTTTTAAATTAGCATGAGATATATTGTGACGTTCATGAATACGGTTAACTTTTTCTGCGCCGTTCCCGTACTTGGTAATACGTACATAGTTGATAACAAAAGGGAGTGGAGCGCGTGCAAAAAGAGAAAATAAAAAGGGAGTGGAGCGCGTGCAAAAGAGAAAATAAAAGGTATATCCTGTCCCCCACAAAAAAAATGGCCTATCCTGTCTCAACGTCTCATGAATTTTGTAGTAGACGTAAGTCTACATTCATTTAGCATGAGTTTTTTTTTAAATTAGCATGAGATATATTGTGACGTTCATGAATACGGTTAACTTTTTCTGCGCCGTTCCCGTACTTGGTAATACGTACATAGTTGATAACAAAAGGGAGTGGAGCGCGTGCAAAAGAGAAAATAAAAAGACAAACCGACCACAGTGGGAGTCGAACCAACGACCTTCTGATCCGAAGTCAGACGCGCTAATCCACTGCGCTATGCGGTCGTTATATGATATAGGTACGAGTTTCTTTTTGAAATACAGTAAATAGCAATGAAGAGAGCCGAACTTACTGTACGGCGATGTTTGTTTCCACCCACTGTATACGACCCGGTGGTCGTTATGGTTTCGGCCGCATGCGCACTTCCAAGGTGTTCATTTCATATCTTGAGCACAAGAAATCATGCTCCATGCCAGGGCAAGGCTCGAGCTGTGGTGTCACCGATGATCCTGGAACTCGTTCGCTGTGTTGATAACAAAATGACTGACCTAAAGGAATTTAAGGTACAGTAGCGTAAAAAGCGCTCTCCATATGGTAGGTTTAGCATACATAATAATATTTCTTACACTATTAATTCGTCTTTTCGAGTTGTAGTGTTTTTTTTCCTTACACTGACCAAATACGAGTGTTGTTAGGCAATGTATTACCTCATTCAGTTTAGACCCTTGGATCAAAGATAATGGATGGTCTATAATAATTGGGACCACTTGTCCAGATCATTGCGGCTACCCCAGCCCCTGCGCCACTTGTCCAGATTTGAGTGATTAGACTCCCCTTGAAGTTCGGATATTTCTTTGGCAATGGATCCGTGGCCGCACCCTTTCTGGCGTGGAGGTGCTCAAGCGGAATGGCCCGGGTGACGGTATCTGCCCCTTATGTGGGACGGAGGAGGACTCAAACTACATCTTCTTTACTTGTGTGTCAGCGCAATTCCTTTGGAGTTGTTTCCGCGAAGTAGTTGGTGGTAGTTGCTGCCACACTAACTTTCCACACCTCTTTGCGGAGATCCAGGCTTCCCCCCTGCATGTCCGCCACATTTGGTGGATGGGTGTCGATGTCCTATCCTGGACGCTCTGAACTATCAGTAATAAACTTGTGATCCATCGTGTGCCCCTTCGGCGTGCTACCGATGTGATTTACAAAATGTGTGGATATTTGCAGGTTTAGCAGCTGCTTAGCCGCCCTCAGGATCGTGACGCCATCAACTCTATCATTGCTGATCTTGGCGCGATGGGCCTACGGTTGGCGCCGCCGCTTCCTCCACCACCCCCGGAGCCGGATTAGCCCGTCGTGGCTTGTTTCCCACAGTGTGTTTACTTTTCTTTAGGACTTGTTGAGATGTGCCCTTAGCGGAACCTTGCACTATTTATCTGTCTGTTATCTTT
>NC_041381.1:53642980-53644232 GCF_002162155.2 Triticum dicoccoides | reverse complement strand
AAAGCGGGGCAAAAATCTTTTTCAGTAATAATTGGGACCATCTTACGATTTGCCATCTCAATAATGGCAACCCCCTCCCTCCACCATTTCAGCTTTTATGTTTGCCAACTCGCTTTTTTTGTACGTAATTATTGGCTTTTGTAGGAATCATGCATAGGAAAACAGAAAAGAATGAACTGCACACTAAACTGACTAAATACAAGCTAAAATGGCTTGAAGCTTAATTCGTAACTTATTATTATTATTATTATTATTATTATTATTATTATTATTATTATTATTATTATTATTATTATTATACAAATAGTTAGACATATCTTCATATTGGCACTTCTGAAATATGATGTTTTTATGTGTATGTTTCGCCCCGATACCGATACTCATATCCGCCTTTTTTGAAACTTTCAACGAGACAGGGGAGGGAGGTGGGGGTGAGATTTGTGGGGAGCACCGGATAGAAATACATGGTGGGTTGAAACTTTTTCATATAAAATTATGTACGTTGATTATTCAGTTGATTGGTAGCTAACTTGATATATAGATTGTGTAGAAGTGCCAATGGCAGAATTCACCTGGGAATTGAAAGCCCCGATGCACTGCCGTTTCTTTGCCTGGATGGCTTTCCATAACAGGGTTTGGACCTCCGGTAAGCTCGCACGAAGAAGGCCTACCCACTTTGTGACCAGGAAGAGGAAAGCATCAACCAGATCGTCATGTATTGTGTTTTTGCAAGGGAGGCGTGGACCCGCTTGTGCCATGCAATGAGCAAACCCGACTGGACTCCGACAAGAGGCACGGAGTTAGTGGATTGGTGCACAAGCAACGATGGTTCCACGCTGGGTAAGAAGGATGTGTGGGCTATCTTCCTATTAGTGATGCGGGAGCTATGGAATTATCGAAATGCAATAGTGTTTGATGGAGCTACACCTTCAGTTGCATATGTAATAGGATGGAAGTAGAGGGCAGAACATGGAAGAAAGCGGGCATCCTGAAGGACGAGGTTGAACCCCTTCTTGGAGCTTTGGCAACATGGGCAGACGCAAGGAATTAGGGTTTACATACACAACGTTGGTAGATGCGAGGAATTAGGGTTTGCATGCCGCGTGGAGTTGTGGTTATGTAACTTGTAATCACCCCCATTCTCTTCTTTAATACATAGTACGCACACTCGTGCAAGACAAAAAAAGATCACGTAGAAAAAACTTTGTTCAACTCTCGACTTCGGTGCAAAGCAACGGACACAAGCAGACAA
>NC_041381.1:53623255-53642970 GCF_002162155.2 Triticum dicoccoides | reverse complement strand
TCCATGGCATGTCTCGCCCTCCCTGTGCGGCTGTCCTTCAGCGAGGGCCCATGTATACTGATAAAAGGCCCAAATCTTATAGGTAAGGAGAAAGGGCCAGGCAAGAAACCCTACGCACGTACACATAGTTTCATCCCTAAATAAAACGTACGCATGATTCAGATCTCCTTTAATAGCTTCGTTTCCACCCTCCCCACTACTCCTGCCGCCTGAGATCGAGCGTACCGCCGGCCGCCTGAGATCCTGAGTCGAATCTCTTCGTTGAGGGGAGGGCACAGGCAGCCGTAGTGTCGCCGATCCATGATCACCAGCGCGCTGCCGGCCGGCTGGCCACAGGGAGCGACCAAACCAAAAGAAAAAGGGGTTAGTTTACTTTCAGCATTAGATTAGTTTATCTATGCCTTCAAATTGTATAAGTGGAATTGTAGAACAGGAAACATTTACAACTAACTAGTAAATTCTAATTAGTCTAATTGTCAAAGGAATCTACTAGGGCGCGTGCTATGGTGTGCAGGCGTATTTAACAATGGCGTGCTGGCAATATGTGTTCGTAATCACGCATTCACGTCGCGCTAGCAAAATCAGATTATGCAAATTCTATCCTGCTAGATGGATATTGCCTGAACGTTCGTTCAATAGACGCCTGATTGTATCTGTGTAGACACAAAGAGAAAGGGCTGAATCAATTCATATTTTTTAAGCCAATTGTTTCCAGCTCGCTGCCATGTGAACATGATGCTAATGCAAACGAAATGCAACTAAACACCATCTCAAAGTAATAGATTTGAATTTTTTTGCAGGGTAATAGATATGAATTTATTATTATTATAGAACAACAGACATATATTTACTATCTAGATCTTTCATTATTTACTAGGTATATGATCATGATCATGTATCCTACTATGATTTTAGTGCTTCGAGTTCTTGCCTCCCCTATCTTCATTTTCTGGCTCCGTCCCTGACCACAACTAATTGATCGGCAATCAAGATAGCATGCAAATTTCATATAAGCAAGTAGCGAACGACCATCTCCATGAGGTAAATCATCTTATATAACATTTCAGGATGCATGGCTCTGTCAACTGCCTCGAACTGCAAGTACTCCGTAAGAAAATACTTAAAAAGTAAGCGCACAAAAACACTATTATTCCCTAGTAGCTAACACTACAAGGTAGCTACATCACATGTAACATGCATGGCGCCGGTAATTGCATCACGCCGGAGAAGCTGCAGCTGGCAGCCGTGGTGGCGACGGTAAGTCGGACGTCACCGGGTTTGGTCCGGTAGGAACCTTCCTGAGCACCGAGAAGTCCCTCGGAGGTGGTGGCGGTGAGTCGGACGTCGCCGGGTTTGGTCCGGTAGGAACCTTCCTGAGCACCGAGAAATCCCTCGGAGGTGGTGGCGGTGAGTCGGACGTCTCTGGGTTTGGTCCGGTAGGAACCTTCCCGAGCACCGAGAAGTCCCTCGGAGGTGGTGGCGGTGAGTCGGACGTCTCTGGGTTTGGTCCGGTAGGAACCTTCCTGAGCACCGAGAGGTCCCTCGGAGGTGGCGGCGGTGAGTCGGACGTGATGGGGTCCGGCCCACGGGGGACCTTCCGGAGAACCGAGAAGTGAGCGCTTGTCGCCGGTGGCGGTGGAGCATAAGATACTATGGGATCTGGTCTGAAAGGCACCTTCCGAAGCACCGAGAAGTGTGCGCTGGTGGCTGGCGGCGGCGGTGGGTCCGATGTTATAGGGTCCGGCCCACGAGGCACCTTCCTCAGCACGGAGAAGTGCACGCTCGTGGCCGGCGGTGGGGGCGTGTCAGATGTTATGGGGTCTGGCCCACGAGGCACCTTCCTCAGCACCGGAAAATGTGTGCTCTTGGCTGGCGGCGGAGGCGGTGGGTCGGACGTTATGGGGTCTGGTCCACGAGGCACCTTCCTCAGCACCGAGTAATCCGCGGTGGGAGTCAAGTGCCGTGCCGACGCCGTGAAAGACAGCATCAGCGGCAGGAGAAGGAGGAGTACCGCCGGTGCAATGCTCTTGTGGACGGCGGCCATTTTGCTGCTAGCTTGGCTAGTTTGCTACTGCGCAACTTGCTTACTCCCTCCGTCCGGCGTCCGGGGTTTATATAGGGCCGGAGGGCCACCCTGCCGCGTCCGTATTTAGAAGGCAGAACGTTATTAAGGATTTAATATAGGGGTTAATTGCCTACTTAATTAGTCATATCGAGAGTTATTTGGGTACTTAATATAGGGGTGGCCTAATTAGTCATATCGACAGTTATTCATAAGATTTTCTATGACATTATTTGGTACTTAATATACGGCTCAATTGCCTAATTAATTAATACTATTCTCCAAAATATAGTAATACGTATTCAGCAAGTCCTAAATTGGAGTAAAATTTTAGGACTACATTGGATCGATCCAAAGTTCTGTCTCAAAATAGGAAAATAATTATTTTATTTGCCCCCCATTATGGTGCTAAGTTTAGTTGGGACTCCCAAGTTTCAAGACTTTTTTTTTTACCAAAAGCACTAGGGAGAGGAGTGCGAGCTTTTGGAGACCAAGCTCCAGGGAGCTCATTTTCAAAAACCAATTTTCTACAGCGTGAAAGGAACTCGAAATATTTTGTGAACATTCATGCACGTGTATTATGTGTGTGCAAAAATTCATAATAGTACACTTTCACGCGTGGCGTACAAAATAATGCCAAGCACGTATTTCTAAAATGCACCGACTTTTTTCTTGGGCCGGAATTTTGTCTTTTTACCAGCCCACAAATCACAATGTTTTCAAACGGTTTTTCACACGTTCGTGCGGAACATGTACAAGTTTCCATGGATTTTTTTGAATTTTTATGCAAATTTGAAATATGCCTTTTGAACTTTTAAAAATACTGAGCTCCCATGAGATCGGTCACAGTTGGCATTTTCCGGCCCCTACCGTGTCATTTTCATATTAAGAAAGGATATTTACAAAGAAGATTACATGGAGGGGGGGAGGAGAGCTAATATCTAAAGTTTGGGTTCGGCTCCACTACAGTTAAGTTATTACTGCATCGGGAGCTGAATGCCTAAAGTTCACACATTATCTAACCAGGACATCGTGCCCCTTTTGAGACTAGGTTTACCTCTAAGCATAGAAAAGAAATTGTCTCTGAAGATAGACAAGCAGGATTGTATGGTGCACTGGTTGTGCTAAAAAATAACTCCATTCCTTTCTGTCCATATGCTCCAGCAGACCAGCAGCCAATAATCATAATTTCCATGAAGTCAAGCTGGTATCTCCTCTGAGTATCAGTGATATCTCATGAATATTGCAGTCAATGTTCCATTCAAAACCTAGACTCCACCAAAAACCTTGGCTCAACGAACAGCCAAAGAAAAGATGGGATCTATCCTCATTAGAACAATCATAGCATAGCACACAGTTTGTAGAGTCAAGTTGAATTTGTTCTTGGTCGATAGCTCATATGTATTGCCTTTATTTATAGGAATCTCCAAGTTTCAAGACAAAACATTTTATTTTTTAACTAGTAATTTTAATACCATAAACATATTGTTTCTCAACTAGTCATTTCTACAAGTTTGTAGATTTGTGTGGTTGCGCTTCTGTGCATCGGCGAAGCTAGGTATATGGGAGCAAGCTGTTTCAAATATCTCACTAGCGCAAATAAATGTTTCAATGGCGTTTTTGGTACACAAACTGTAGGCGCTTTGGCCATCTAACTCTATACAATTCGAGGTGATACTCGTATTATTGGAGGCGGTTGACAAACCGCGTGGGAAATTTACAACCTCAGTCTATTTGCACCTAAGTGATTGGGATTCTTAGGTGTAATGTTAGGACCTCGATAGCTGGCGGACGTTACCTGGGTGTGCAAGGGCGAGCGAATGATTCGTTAGCTGGGAGAAGCAGCCCCCAACGAACGTTTTGGTTTGCAGTAGAAAAAACCACAACACACATTTTTTGCTAGATAGGGCTTTTCGAGGCCTCCAGGTACATCATTTGATTTGTTTCGGGATGCAGCTCAATCGTCATTTCCTTTGTATATAAAACATAGAAAAAGTTAAAAAAAGTTTTTTCATGATGTAGGAAAAAAATAAAACAATATAAAAAATTGCCATCTTATACAAAAAAAATTATCCATGTTATAGAGCATAAAAATGCTGCCTATTTGGAATTGAAAATCATATGTACTAGAAAAGAGAGTTTTTCTTCTCTAGGAAACGTGGCAAAATTAGAAAAAGATTTGTACTAATAGCATGGCAAACATGAGAAAAATTGAATGGCTATTTTTAAAACAAAAGGTGAAGGTTTATTAACAAGTAAAAAATTAATTGTGTGGCGAAATTTAAAGAAAGATTGTACTCTAGAAACATGGCAAATTTGAGATGTATGTAAATAACACACGGCAAATTTACCATTGCAAATAAAGTGTTCAAATTGTCATGGTCCATTATTTGGCATCTAATTTTAAAAAATAACTAAAATTTCCATGTCTGGAAAGACATTTTTTATGAATTTGCCATAAGTGACATGAGACAAAAAATTTTTTTTGCCATGCTACAGAAAAATAAGTCTCCCACATTATAATTAACAAAATTGCCACGGTCTAAGTAATAAATGTGTCATGCTACCTATTTTTATCTTTACATACCTAATATTAAAGGGAGGATTGTTTCTCCAATTTTTTTCGTTCACGGTGGGACCCACATAGTTTTCGTACGTCCCAGGCGTTTCCTCGTGCTCCTGATTCTGTCAAAAGAAAAAACACTGGACGCACAGAGCCACAATGGGCCGGCCCATCTGTCAAAAGAATTTCCAAGAAAAAGTCTACTGCGCGAGGAATCGAACCGAACCGCGGCATTTCCTATACGGCGCCCGTTGCAACGGGCGCACACCCCGCCTCCTTCCATCGATGCTACATGGGCCAGCCCATTTAACGTTTTTTTTTCTTCTTCTGTTAAATTCCAAAAAATGGTGCGGGCAACAAGATTCGAACACAAGACCACCCGTTTCGTCAGCAAAGGCACTAACCACCAGGACTCCTTCACGCTTGCGTCTAATATCTTCGTTTTTCTTCTTATGTTGTCCTCAGTTCGTGGAAGCTCGGTCTTTGGAAGCTACCAGCTCGCTTTTTTCGTTTTTGTTTTTTCTGGACAGCTTTTTGTGATGGTTTTTTATTTCATTGTTTGTTTTTTTAGTTTCTTTACAATTGTTTTTTCTTTTTTGAATGCATGGGCATTTTTTTCAAAAAGCGATGATCTTTTAAAACTTTTGTGAGGTTTTTTGTCAAATTTGAAGAACTTTTTGATTTTATGTGAATTTTTCAAAAATAAATGAACATTTTTCAAATTGATAAACTTTTTTCCAAAATCTATGAACCTTTTTCCATTTTTTGATGAACTTTTTTCAAGATTGGTGAACTTTTTTTGAATTCATGAACCCTTTTTGTAAATCCGTGAAATATTTTTCAAATCGATGAACTTTTTTTCAAAATCGATGAACCTTTTCCAACTTTATGAACATTTTTTCAAAAAAATTGAACTTTTCGAATTCGTGAACCCTTTTTTGAAAACCCGTGAACTCTTTTTCAAATCGATGAACTTTTTTTTAATCTTGATGAACTTTTTTGATGATTGGTGAACTTTTTAAAATTTTCAAATTCCATAATTTCTTAAAACGTGAGTAATTATTGAGAAAATGAACAAAAAATTATATAGGACGAGCGATTTTCAAATATACACAAATCATTCTTTTGGTGTACGATGAACAATTTTTAACTACACAGCGAACATTTTTGTGGTATACATTGAAATAATTTAAAACATATTTATACATTTTTTTTATATAAGATGAACAAATTTTATACATTGAACATTTTTGTACTGAACAATTTTTAACTACACATTGAACAATTTTGTGATATGCGCTGAAAAACCATTTAAATACCCATTGAAGATTTTTTGATGTACACTGAACAATTTAAAATTGTGAACAAAATTTGAAAAAGTGAGTAAACTTAAAACTATGAACACATTTTGAAATCACGAACAAAAAAAATACATTTTTCTAAATTCCACGAACTTTTTTCAAATTTGATGAAACTTTTCTAGATTTTGATGAATTTTTCTAGATTTCGACAAACTTTTTTCAAATTCTATGAACTTTTTTCAAATTTGATGAACCGGACGCTCGTTCTTATACTGTTGGCGCTTCAATAGTTCACTAAAGTTAAGTTGTCCTTGTGGTTAGGCTCACTTGTATAGGAAGACTTGGTCTCTAGTTCGAATCCTGAGAGGCACACCTTTTTACTGCTTTTTCGTTAATTTACACTGGGCAGCGTTTAAATCCTGAGAGCGGTTAGCCAGGCACGTCGGCCTTGTTGGGAACAGGCTCAGGTAGGCAGCGCGTGGGCGCCAGTACGCGTTAAGGGCGCTAAAGGCGCGGCTTAGGAGCTCCCCCGAACCGCTCATGCTAGAGCACTCAAATACTAACCACTAGACTAAAGAACACTAGGTGTTCAAATAGCACTACGAAGTTTTAAATTAAGTATACAGTCGCCCCAGATACTCTGAGGATTTTTTTCTTAAAGTAAAAATATTTTAGAACGCGAACATTTTGCTAAATTGTTAATAAAAAATTACAGCAGAAGATTTTTTAAAGAACAATATTTGTCTTTTTATTTTTTTTGAAACCTGAGTACTTTTTAAAACACAATTTTTTTTTAAAAAAATAGGAGGTACTGTTGTGATTATTTCTCGAATTTGCAAACATTTTAAAAACACAAATATTTTTTGAACTTCAAATTTGAAAAGGCAAACTTTTTTGTAAACATGTTTTTTTCTAAAACTGGGAGGTACTGTAGCTATTTTTTTAAATCTATACCTATATTAATAAAACTTGGCAGATTTTTGAAATATGCCCATATGATACTTTGTTTTACTTCATTTTGTTAAACTAGGGATATGGAAGGAATATTTTTCTCTGTCGCGTCTTCGCGTACAACCAGTTTCACTCGGCCCAGTGACTCCTGTCAAAATGCATGAGGAGTCCAACTAGGATTTCATGGTCTACCTCACACAAACTACTCAATTTAGATGATGACACGGACATATATTATGTGCAGTGCTTTTCCCTATTATATTAGCTAGATGATAAAATAAATTGTGTTCGGTGCTCTTGATCTTCATCGGATGCGGCTCAACAATCCAGCTATTGGACCTTGCCAATCTTGGTTAGTGACAAGCGGTACTACAACCATTGGCGATGAGTACAACAAAGAAAACAAGCGGAAACATGTGTTTGGTGTTATATTGAAATGGAGGACGTGGACCTGAGAATGAGGTATTAGTCATGTTTATTTTGTTATGGGCATGAGGGTGAGGTCTTTAGCCATGCTCAGTAGGTAAGGGCGAGTGAGGGCAGTTTTCTCTCGTTGCAACGCACGGGCATGTTTCCTAGTAATAAAAAAATACCATGGTCTAACTAACAAAATTGACATGGTATAATTTATATAAGTGCCGTGGAACCTACTAAAAGTAACATGATAAAAATTGTAAAATTACAATGGATAAGTACTAAATCATCCTAAAGCTTGTCATGTGAGCATTACAAAAAGACCTAAAATTTACCATATTTGAACGACCAAATTATTGTGAATTTTCCATGTGACCAAGAGAATTTCTTTTTCTAAATTTGTCATCGGTAGAAATCAATTTGAGATGTGAACATTACAAAAAAATGTTTAAATTTTCCATGTAACAAGTTTTGTAAAAAAGAACATAAAATATTCCCCTAGGAAAATACTTTTTAGGGCAAAATGTAATTATTTACTACTTGCCATGATGCTCTAGAAAATAATTATCTAAAAACCATTGCAAATTTAGGAATTTGGTATGCTACAGATAGTTTTACCACATGTTCAATAATGTCCAAGGTATCTTCAACATAAAAAAGTCATGGTAAAAGCAAAACATTAAAAAAGAATTTACCCTGGTATATGCAAAAAATGCCATGGTGGTACACTATTTGTTCCGAGAATTGCCGTGACTTTGGAAACAAAAGTGTCTTAAGAAACTCCTGTGAGATAAGGACAAAGTTGTTTCAAGAATTACCATGAATTAGGAAAACATCGTTCATAAAAAGGTCGTGTGGCCATTATAGTTTTTTTTTCTAATAAATTACCATAAGAAATAAATTTACCAAGATATAGATAAAAAATTGCCATGCTCCTTCAAAACAAAATTGAATGCTATATGTAGAAATCCCAATAACAATTTTATCAATTTGCCGTGTGAATATAAAAAAAGTTTCTAAAACTTGTCATGCTAAGAAAAAAGTTGGTAGCTATGAAAACAAAACAAAAATCATAAAATTTCCATTGGAACATAAAGATTTTTTCTAAAATTTGCCACTTGAACATTACAGAAATTTATAAATTTGGCATGCTTTTTGGAAATTATAAAATATGTAAACTTGCCATGGTAGCCACAGGTAGAAAATGCCAAGGTCGTTACATTAAATTGCCATGAGAACAGTTACTAAAAAATTGTCATATAAAACTTGAAAGTGTCCATGGTAAAACATCAAAAAGTTTACCCTGGCTAGTTGATAGCTAAAAACAAGTAAATTCGCCATCTAATGAACTTAGATCTAATACAATTAGATCTTTGCCATGTTTTTTAGAACATCTCATGTTATTTTTGACATGGTTTATAACAAAAATTTCAAAACATAGCAACAATTTTGGAGAAAATTCTATAAACATGGCAAACACATATAAAAAGTTGCCATTTTTGGAGAAAAACAGAACTCTCTAAATTTTCACAAGTCATATTTTAAAAATTTCCATGCCACTATATACAAGAATGCCATGAATTTGAGAACCAGTTTAACTTAAATTTGCCATGTACCAATACTAAAAAACATTTGTAGAAAAAAATGTCGTGTTTCTAGATATACATGGCAAAACTTGTACGAAACATTGTAGGTGAACATCAACAATTTTCTTGGGTCTAATGATTCGACATCACACTCCTGGAAATGATTCGACATCACAGTCCATTCCAGGAATCGCCACACCGAACATATATGAAAAATATGATTTGCCATGACACTTTACAACATTTGCCATGTTTTAGACCATTTTCTTTAATTTTGCCATGGACAAGTGATAACAATTTCAGAAATCTACCACATATTTGTTACTGTATAGAATCATAGATAGACCCATTTTATACATTCATATGTATTGTTAGCGTCAAGAATCAAGACCATTTTTCAGTGTTTCTATGGTTTGCTAGGTCCAAATTGATTGTTCGTGTTGCATAGTGAACAAGTGCAAATCATTCGTCCCAGAACGAACTCATGAGAGGGGATATATGGTACCATCATGAGGAGCTTGGTGACGAGGGCTTCGGCAGTGACACTGACGATCAAGGCCATGAGCGCTCCTACTCCGCCATGCTTAGGCGTAGAAGGAACCCCTAGTAGATTCCTCAGCCAACATAGCCTGCCTCAAGGCCACTCCTGCACAACACATTCCAAGCATTACGCTACGACCGTGTTGTGTAGATGAGGAGGAGTACGCCCAAGGCACCTCTCATCAAGCTGTGCGACGTTGCAGAATGCCGCGGGTGCTGATGCCGATGCGGCCACCTACTCCCCTGGTACTTGCCCCTGTCGCTCCTCTCCCGGGCAAGATGTTCCCAGGCACTAGCCTCAGCCTTGGATCAGGGCTCATGGTCTTGGGCAAGCATTTGTTCATCCTGCTCGTGTATGTCATCTTGGCCAAGCAGTGCTTCATCAAGTTGACCACCTAGATCTTTCGTGGCCCCAGCCGTGCCTGGTTTTGTCCTTCGTAGTTCTCTATCAAAGTCGGAGCTGCGTTGTCTGGTCGCAGGTGGCTGAGTTCTGGCATGGATCTTCATGCAACTCCACAAGGCCTTTTCATAGTGGATTGAATCGGTGATCGCCTACGGCGAAGTCGGAGTCGTTTGCTTAGAGTTTAGGGATGGCTAAGATGCCTTCTAGGGGAGGAGTAATGACGATGATGCCTCCGTGCTGTCTCGACGAGGCCCTCTTGAGTGGCGTGTGTGGGGTATCTTATGTGTGTCGCTCAGCGATTGTGATAGTTTTAGCCTGGTTTCCCGTTAATTCACCGGGCAACTCTCTTCTCCTTAATTAATAGATGAGGAAAATCTTTTGCCTCCGTTTTGAAAAAAAGTTGAGCTCGCATGCATGCCCTACAGTTCAACCTTCCAGGGAGCTGGTCGGCTTAGTTGGGAAATTGCGGCTTGTGAGCCACTGCCACTGCCTTTGCCTGGGATTGCGTTCACCTTCGGCGGGGGGCACTAGCCACAAAAGCTCCCTTCTTGCCACCGATCACGTCCACGACCATGGGTTGCAGACCTCACCTTGGTGGATTCCTCTCTGGCGGAAGCTCAAACTTGGTAGAATAATGGCCGGTAGAAGAGTTTGCGGGTGGGGATAAGATATGAGAAATATTTTTCAGTAAAAAAAAGAAAATACAAAAAGTTTTTTATTTTTTAGAGGAAAAAATGTTTTCTTTTATTTAGTGACGGGGCCTATGAGAACAAGTGTTGGCCATTGGTTGATCTTGCAACATAGGGCACGTTTGGTAGGCTGTATCAAGCCCAATCAGACTCTGGCGGGCAAAGTAGTGAGTTGTTTGGTTGCCTAGCTCCCACGTAGAAACTGACTTACACGAAACTTAAAGCGCTCTCAGCCTGACTCGCAAGGAACGCCCTCAGATTGACCGTTCTTCTAGATGCAGACTGGGTCTAGTGCAATTTACACTACGGGAAGGATGCAAGTTGGGCTTGGTGCAACCTACTAAACAACATGCAGAACATGACCCAAAGCCTATATACAGTTAAACAGGCTCCACTAGGGTAGGCTCCACTGAGAATGTAACCAAACACGCCCATAGTGCGTGCAGGGTTCCTAATAGAAAAGCTCAAGCCACCTTATCCACCCACTACCAATCCATCCTTGCACCGTCGCCCCATCCCCAACCCTCCCGGTACCACCTTCCCTCCATGCCTCCTTGAGCTAGCGGCCTTCCATTCGCCTGCATCTAGCCAGTGGCCTTCCCCTTTCTGTCTGTCCCCACCGAGCACCACGCATCCAGCCAGCTCGACGGATCTGGCTCGGAGGAGTAACGCCTACCTTCCACTCTTGTAGTGCTCCCCACCCACACATCTAGTGCACGTGAGCTAGGAGGAGGAGGAGGAGGAGGAGGAGGGGGAGGCAGGTGGGGTGGGATCGACGATGAAGAAGACGAGAAGAGGGTGCTTGACTCTTTCTGGCATCTACCCAAGGATGGTGCACAACAACGACGCTACAACAATCGGCTGTGTGGTTCTGGAACCCCCGATATGGACACCGCAGAGAGGCACAACGACGACCTCGGGATGGAGTTCTGAAGCACTTTCGTGATATGTACTTTTTTAATACCCCCTCCTATCCATATTAGTTGTTGCAACTTCAATATAACTTTTTATTGAAGTTGTAGAAAAGTTGCGATAATTAATATGGATAGGAGTGAGAACTATATTTCCCCGGTGGCCATCGAAAAGCACTTTTGTATTACCTCTGTCGTCGTTTACTAGGGTCATATTCTAACCATGATTTAACTAATAAAAAATAAGTTATATGTAGCAAAAATAATATCATCTAAAACTATATTCAAATACGAGTCCATAATATAATTTTTGACGACATGTATTAACATTTTGCTAGTCAAAAATGTGGTCAAACTTTCACCTAAAATACCATGGTGACTAATAAACTGAGACAAAGGTAGCAATATGTAAATTATGAGTTAAGTTATATGTAATAGTATCACTTTTTGTGGGTGAAAAAGATGAGAGGTGTTATATTTTTGTGTGCTATTTTTCTATTAACGGTGTGCCTAAATATCAGCGCATCACTATCAGTTTGGCTATCACTTACATGGAGAATGCAAGATTTGTTTGGTGAAATTTATATATGGTTAATTAAGTAATTAATGTGACAATTACATGCAAGATACAATGCATTTTCGCAGATAAAACGACATAGTGTATTTTAGTAAGTGTGACAATTACATGCAAGATAAGAGCATCTCCGGCCGCACCCCCAACAAAACGGCCCAGTCGCGCCCCCAGGACGACGAAAAGCGTCGGTTCGGCCCTTTTTTCCGCCCGGCGGCCGCAGGCCGAACCCGGCGCGCTGGGGGGCGCTGGGGGCTCCGGCGGAAGGGAAAAGCGTGGCTGGCCTACGCCGTCAGGTGAAAAGTCAAGATTTTCTTCCCCGACCGCCTCCCACCCTCCGCGCTCTCGGCCGCAACTAGGTATATCCCGGCGCCTCCTCGCCGCCCTTCACCGGTAGATAGCCATTCCCCGCCGGAAAAATAGCATAGGTTCGCTGCGACAGCCACTCCGGCACCAGCTGGGCGTTTCCGGCCGCCGTTTCCGGCCGCAGAGGGGCAGTTTAGCGGCGGGTGCACGCCCACCGCGCGCAAGGTGTTCGGCGATTTGCCTGCCTCAGCGATGGACTCGGATGACGAGGAAGTGCTCGCCGCGCTGCTCGAGGAGGAAGCCGAGGCCGACGTCCAGGAAGAAGAGCATCTCATGGTGCTCGCCGCCCTCGCCCAGCTGCTGGCGAGCAATGAAAAGCCGCGGCGAGGTGGCTCGGCGTCAGGGCGGGTGAAAGCAAAGAACCGGCATTGTCTCGAAGGCTACTGCATGCTCTACTCCGACTACTTCGCCGATGCTCCACTTCACGGCGACAGAACATTAACAGAAAGCTTTTCCTCAGGATTGTGAATTCCATCCGGGAGTTCGACAACTACTTCAAATGCAAGATGGATTGCACCGGCAAACTTGGATTCACCTCCATCCAAAAATGCACGATAGCGATGAGGATGCTTGCATACGGAGCTCCCGGTGACTCACAGGACGACTATGGGCACATGGCTACGACCAGGTCTGGGCGCATATAGAGTGTTTCTACAAGTTCTGTCGGCCAGTGGTGGCAGTGTTTGGACCGCAATACTTGAGAACACCCAATGCGGAAGACACTGCTCGGATCCTAGCACAGAATGCAGCAAGAGGATTTCCTGGGATGCTTGGAAGCATCGACTGCATGCATTGGAAATGGAAGAATTGCCCATTTGCTTGGCAGGGGATGTACAAAGGCGCCAAAGGCGGTTGCAGTGTGGTACTTGAGGCGGTGGCCACACAGGACCTCTGGATTTGGCACTCCTTCTTTGGTATGCCAGGAACTCAAAATGACATCAACGTGCTGCAGTGCTCTCCTGTCCTTGCCAAGCTTGTTGAAGGTCATTCTCCTCCGGTGAACTTCGAGATCAATGGGCGGCACTACAACAAGGGGTACTATCTAGCTGATGGCATCTATCCGAGATGGTCGACATTTGTCAAGACCATCAAAAACCCTGTGCCTGGAGGCAAGAACGCCTGGTTTGCGAAGATTCAGGAGGCTTGCAGGAAGTATGTCGAGCGGGCATTTGGTGTGCTCCAATCCCGATTTGCTGTTGTTCGGTACCCCGCTCAGACCTGGTCGAAAGATCAAATGTGGGAGATCATGACCTGCTGTGTCATCTTGCACAACATGATCATTGAGAGCGAGCAGGAAGAGCCAGTGTTTGACACTGAACCATACCACCGGCAGGGTCCTCTTGCCCAAGTTGATCACCAGCTACCGGCAACCTGGATTGCCTATCTCAGTATGCGTCAAGAGATCCGAGACCCACAGGTGCATCATCAACTGCAGCAAGATCTGATAGAGCACCTATGAAGGCTCAAGGGCGACACCGGGCGCGACGTGTGATGAAGTATGAGTTTTTATTTGTTGAACTATATAATTTGTATTGAACTATTTGTTGTTGTACTATTTTGTTGAAGTAATTGAAATTTCTGTGATGAAATATGTGATAAAAAATTATTTATGTTGATAATTGAGCGCCGAGCCACGGCGAACCACGCTGAATATGGGCCTATTCTCGCCTATATGGGCCTTTTCCGCCGAAATGGGGATTCAAAAATGGACCAAAATCGGCGACTGGGGGCGACAACTGGGCGCAAAACAGCCCCCGGCGCCGAAAGAATCGCCGGCTCGCCCCAGGGGGCGATTTTTATGGGTCCTGTGGGGCCGAACGGTTGAAGATGCTCTAAAATGCATTTTTTTGTGCATAAAAGACACATTGTGTTTTTTGCTTAGAATGTGATACGCATTACATATAAGAAATCATAAAACATATCACCCCTCTGTGTTTTACTTTGTTAAAAAATGAAGTATACGGAGGACAATGGTATCCCCTGCCTACTAGGGTTCAAATCCTAGTGCTCGCACTTTTCTTGATTTATTTCAGGATTTCCGGCAATGCCCGTTCTGTGGGCGGAGACGTTCCCGTCGACTACGAGGCGTCTTTGGTAATTTTGTCAATCTGAAAATGATATGTCGGCTCAGTCTCTCGAAGGTGCAAATAGGGGTGGTATGTGCGTGTGTATTCTTTTGGGGTGACTGTACATACGAGTGCCAATGTCAGTACCGTGTTCTAAAGAAACCAAAAATAACCATACGGGAGTACTGTCCGTGCACACACACCTGCTATTTGGAATATTGCTATTCCTCCACGTATGCATATGTCTTCCTTTTGCTGTTTATTTAGTATAAGAACTTTTTTAACTAGAGAAAATTTTGCTAAATATCATACTGTTGACGATCTGTTTTTGTCTTCTGTAGTGAGTTTCGAAATTGTCATAATTTATTCTTCTCGTGTGTGGTTGCAAAGAACATTTGGAAGCTTATCTCTGGATATTTAGTTTTTGATGTGGGCAGTGAGCCAGTGACCATCTATCTGTTCCTCGGAAGGGGAATACACCTGCAGACCAAAGGAGAACATATACGTGGAGATGAACTTGGGCAGTTGGGTTTCTTTAAAGGGCACCGCTAGGCGCCGGCGCACCGGCCGAACGTTTCGGCCGGTCCTACCCTAGCCGCCCGATCGGCCCCTCCCAAGCCGCTAGATCCTTATACATCCAGGTCATCTTCTTCCCTCAGGCTCGCAAGAAAAGGACCCTCCGCATCTCATCAGCCCCGCGCGCTCTCCAGTGGCCGTCCGCATCGCCGGTCGCCACCCTCGCCGGCCGTCCCCGTTGCCGGTCCCCGCCCTCGCCGGCCGTCCTCGTCGCCGGTCCCTGCCCTTGCCGTCCGTCCTCGTCGCCGCCTCAACCCATGTAACAACTGCATCAGTGGTTGCAGCTCTCAGCGGTGACACTCGTAGCTTCGGTGGCGACGGCCACAGCTCGCCGGCGTGCTTGCCGCTGCTCATGCCCGTCCAGTCGCAGCTCGTCGGTCACATACCTCGCGGTTACAACCTCTCGCTCACCCTGTTCCAGCAAAAAATCCAGCTTCGCTTCCGGCAAAAAAAATGCATCGCTGTTCGATGCAGCAAACCATGACTGCAGATGTAGCTGGATGCGACACCGGTCGTAGCAAAATCCAGGACCGCTTGTAGCATGTAGCATGAAACCCACGACTTCCATCCTCGCTGAATGTTGCTTGGACTACTCGTGGGTTGAAGCTTTTTTCAACCACAAATGAAGCTTATCTGTGAACATTTGCAACTTTTTCCGTGGAGCAATGCCCGATTGAAAACTTTGTACGTATTTTGGTTGAAGCTTTTTTTATCTAAGGTTGGAGCTTTTTTGGTAACGGTTGCAACTTTTTCAGTTTGAAAGTGTTTGTACATTGAAAAGCTTCATCCATGTTCTCGGAAAGCTGAAACCGGCGAGTGTGGTGACCGCGCCGGTTGCAGCTGATTGTAGCAAATTTCTCGCCGGTCGCATCTCTGGCATGAATGGATGTAGCAAAATTTCTCGTCGGTCGTAGCAAAAACTGATGACGATTGCAGCAAAAACTCGTCTCCGCCGTCGCAGATTGTAGCTCCGCCATGAATGCATGTAGCAAAAAATGGTGCTGGTTCCAGCATGCCGCGACACTGGTTCCAGCATGCGACCGCCATGGTCGCAGCTCGCCGGTGGTGATTCTCCCACAGATGCATCTTCGCTGGGCTCCGGTTGCAGCTCCTTTTTCCACCCCCCATGTCGGAGCTTTTCAATGAGCGGTTTGTGGAGAAGGAGCTTGAAGACGACCACGCGGGGAAGAAGATAACAGAGGGCAGAGTACGACGCACCAGATAGGATGAGAGAAAAATAAACAGTCATGGTGGGCCTAGGGCACGTGGGTGGGCCGAGGAAAGGAAAAACAAACAACGAAAAACGTGGATCGGGAGACATCCTAGCGCTAGATCCCTTCGCGATCGAGCGGCGCGCGAGCGACCGGTCGGTCCGCCGGCTCCAAACATTTCCCTTCTTTAAAATAATAAGAAATAATTCTAAATATACTAAATCTGGCCAGGTTTGATTTACCAGGTTTTTTTGACTTTTCTTATCAGTCAAAATCGGACCAATAGGTGGGCAACACGTGCTTTAGTGGGGGATGTGGCCAGGTACACGTCCAGGTGCGCATAGCGATTTCTACTGGAAAACATAGTAAATTGAGGGCTCCGGTCTCCATTGGTTGCATGTTCTCCTCTCTCCTCAGTTTCTGATTGGTTGCATGTCCTGGTCATGGAGAGATTGAGTTGGCCACGGCTTCCAGTCTCTCTTTTGGCTGATTCTGCATGGATGCTTGCTTTTTTCCTTCCAACTCTTTCCTTCTTCCCGCCACGTACGCTGTGTTGGGGTCGGTTGCCGCCCGCGCCTTCTGGTTCTACCACAGTGTCGGTTGCCGCTTTGTTACAGCCTTCTCGGTGTTTCTGCAGCATGTGCGGTATTTGCTTTCAATTTGTGCTCTGCCTCTCTGCTGCTGGCTATAAATACCGGCTGCACTGTGCGTTCGTCTTCCATTCCAGCTCCTCCCATTTCTGCTCTTTCCTTTCCAACTAGTGGTGCCATCTGCTGACCCGGCGATGGTTGCTCCTGCTTCTGCCCGGTCTGGACGGGGTCGTCCTCCTGGGATTCGGGCGCGCCGGCATGCGTCTTCCTCTTACGGATTCTCCGTCGGTGATGGCAGACGCTGCTGTGCGTGGTCAGTTGCCTGGGGTTCATTCAGGGCGGCGTTTCCGCTCCGCGGCTCGCCGGCCGCTTCGTTCCGGCGTGCTGTCTACATCGACGGAAGACGGCAGTGCAGGCGATCTCTCCGTCCACTCCGGTGATCCACTGAACAGCGACTACATCGACAGACGACAGCCCTTGAAGTTCTACGACGGCGAAGAAACCATAGCGGACGGTCACGACAGCCACCCGTCATTGGCAATATCATGGCCGTCGCACGAGAATGTGTCCATGCAGGGTTCCCACGCGATGCGTCAAAGTACATGGCCTCGCCACGCGAGCGACGCGTCCGCACTATCCTCCACCATCAGGCCCGGCACATTCTGCTCGAGCCAGTAACCTTGCGGCTGCCCAGATCGTCGGCAGTCCGCCGTCCTGCGTCGTCTTTGTGGAGAGCTGCTCCTCGCACACGCTCTCCGTCGTGCGTCCAAAATCCGGCGACGGCCGTGTGCCGGAGCATCCCTCCTCCGGCGCCCACTCAACCACGATGACCTGCCTGCGCGTCACCACCTCGAAACCGTCCGCGGCAGCCGTGCGAGCCCGTCTGCGGCGACCATGCCCGGCTGGACTACCAAGAGGAACGACACGACGCCGTTTTTACTGGATCTGACATGGGGCCTGCGTTCTTTGGCTGTGTTGCGTGAGCTTGGTGGGTGGGCGTGTTTCGTGTCGGTGAGGTGCTCTGTAGCGGCCAAATGCAATTGATGTTATCCTCCGTACTCTTGTTCTGTCCGTCTCTTCCTCTGTTTGGCGTTGGTCTATCTGAGGCGTGTGGCTATATGCCGAGACGCAGCCGGCTCGCCACCGGTGTCCCTTCGCCGGCTCATCGCCGTACGTGACCACTGCCCAGCCGCTGAAGCCGCCAAGGTCGTACCGCGTCCTGCCCCACCCACAGACCAGCCCATCGCTTCTCTTGCGGCCGCCGCCGATATCGGGGCCAGCGTTGCCAGGGAAAGCAAGGAGAAAAAGAAGACCAGGAGGAAGAACAGAAGGAAGTCGGCATCGTTCGCGTGCCTTCTGAACGCTCTGCTTTGCAACCGGAAGCCGCCGACCGCCGGCAAGGTCGTTTTCGTTTCGACCGACGCGGCGGCAAATGCAGGCCCTGGCGCTCACAGGCGACAGTAGTGGCGGAACCGGCGTCAGCGAGGTCGATCATGTCATGGCGCGCTTCCCGGCGGGAGTGCGAGACTCCGAGGCTCTCGGGAGTTGAAAGGCGGGCCGTGAGGTTTTCATCAGCGGCGGAGGTCGCGGTGGACAAGGAGGAGCACGCCCATCGAGCTAGGATGATGGCGAGGATGACCAATGCTAGCGGGAGTGAGACCGAGTAATTGGCGTGAGGCGGAGTGGAGGGCGAAGGAGCTACTGAGTGTCATGGCATGGCGAAGGAGAGGGACAGGTCAAGGAGAGCAACGAGCCCAACTCCGACCTGTTCGAGCTTGAGAGCTTGCCGCTGGCGCTGGACGATACAATACGTATATGCCAACGTAAATTCCCGCCATTTGCTACTTTCTGCAACTATAAGACCTGATCATCTCTCTGTGTTTCTTTACACTTAAAATAGACACCATCCTCAGGTTAAGTCAAAAATTGGTGGGTTACTCTGCCTACAAGAGCTCTAGCGATTGTTTTATCCTTCTAATTGTGTCAATTCAGAGCCCTGTGTAAGGAGTCAATTCAGATGTTCTGATGAACTTTGTCTCACGGTAGCAAACACAATATCTGAGGAGTGTTAGCAGCATGGGGAGCTCAAAGCAATACATAGCCAGATGATAATCTCTTTTGGAGAAGACCTGCCTTGCTAGAGTAAAATCCAACATTCCATCTCGAAGGTTGCTTACAGTAGCCTGCCATCTCGAACCTGTATGTCCTATGCACGGAAGGGAGTGTGGTGGTCACCTGTTTATGAAATGGTAGCACGTGAACTTGTGAAGACATGTTTCGCAAGCCATGCTCCTTGAGTATCCTAAGCGACAAGAATGTAGCTCGGCAAAAGAAATGGCTCTAACACATTCTGAAAAAAATCTAATACATTTATTAAATAAATTGCAGATATTGCTTTGGGTTTGGTGGTTTAACCACTAAAAGGTAAATGCAGGTGACCTGATGAGTAAGGGCATCTCCAGCCGTTGGCCTCCCTAGGAGGCATTTTTTTCGCCTCCTGGGGGGCTGCCGGCGAAAACTTCGGCCTGGGGGTGGAATTTTTTCCACTCGTTGCGCCCCCATAGCTCCATCGACAGACTCCATTCCTTCATTCCTTCAAGCAAGAAACAAACAGAGCTCCATCGTCAAGAAACCACCACCGAGTTGCTTGCCGGAATCAATGGCGACCACCAAGAAGAGGGAGATGGTGTTCTTCGACGTGGAGGCTGCGCAGTCCCCGTCGCTGCCCGGCGAGTGCAGCCTCCTGGAGTTCGCCGCCATCCTCGTCTGCCCGCGCCGCCTCGTCGAGTCTGCCGGCCGCGCACTCCCGCGTTCCCAGGCCGCGCGCTCCCGCGGCCGCGCTCGCCCGTCCGCGCCTGCTCGCTCGCTCGCCCGTCCGCGCCCGCCCACTCGCCCAGGCCGCGCCCTCAAGCACG
>NC_041381.1:53587589-53622475 GCF_002162155.2 Triticum dicoccoides | reverse complement strand
AGATGGCTGGCGGGGCGGGGCGCGCGCAGCCGGGCGCGGCGGCGACGCAGCAGGCCTGAGCTGCGGGAATGGCTGCCGGCGAGCGGAGCCAGGGGATGCTGAGATGCGGAGGCGCAGAGCCGGCCCGGAGCTCCTTCATCCTGCCGTCCCTGTGCGCGGCGAGGCGAGAGAAGGAGAAGGAGAAGAGAGGAGTTGCAACCGAGAGAAAGGGGATGGGTGTGTGGAGGGGAGCACGTGGGTGGGCCAGGAAGGGAAAGGGACGGGAGAGACGCTGGCAGGTGGGCCTGCGCATGCAAAAGGCAAACGCCGGCGTCCCCAGCTGCTCCCCCGGGAGCTGGGTGTGGGGTGGGCGCGCAGGCCGTAACATTCGCCAAATCCGGCTAAAAATGAGCTCTTGGGTGCCTGACTGGGAAGATTTTTTACAACCGGCGCTAAAAAAGTGCTCTTGGGGGGCGTGTTGGGGAGCCTAGTGGAGATGCCCTAAATCCCCAATTTTCATTACAGAGCCTCACTAATACAGAGGTAACAATTCAGATTGTAGTGTTGCCTCTTCTATTTGTTCGCGTGCATTAGTGGGGGATATAGCAGGGTACATTCCTTTGGGTGTGCCTATCAATTGTTGTTCGGACTGGTCTTCGTCTCTCTCTGTCTGAAAACCCCTACCATGTATCGTGCACGACTCGCCCACGGCCGTATAGGCGTATAAAAAGGCTCTCTTGCCGAATCCAAGCAACCCGTCCGGACTCACTGACATTCCCCAGAAAAAAATATTGCGTTCCAAACAGAGGGCCATATAAGTCTCAGAGTTAGTACTGGTAGTTCAACAACATGGACAATGGAACCAAATAAAGACACTTGTCCTTGAGTGTGCAAATCTTCACATGATCTTTCAATAATTTGGAGTACTAACAATGGTATCATACACCTATTTGCTTGCACTACAACACTAATTCTTGATTGGCAGGTCAATCACATATTTAGCGAATCATATTTAGAGTTGGATATGTAAGCCTCTGGTTAGCCCAATATGCATGCTACTGTTTCATGGTAATTGTGCATAGTTAATGTTGATCTTACTAAGGGACTGTTCGGCAGCAGCCTAGCTTCCAAATCCTCTAAATCTGTGGAGGAGTTGCACCGAACAGTCAAACTCCAGGAAGCTAGCTTCCCAGATCTGAGGATGCCCGACGTGCAAAAAACTGGAAGAGTAAAATTCATCGGTGGTCCCTCAACTTGCGTCGCCCGGTCACTTTAGTCACTGTACAAAAGAACTCACACAATACGGTCACTGTGTAGGGCAAACAGTGAAAATACGGTCACTGTGCGCTGTAGACGCAACGTACGCCGCAATTTTGACCAGTCCACGGGCTCCAAGTAGGCGGGCAGAGGATTTACGTTTAAGTGCCCATTTGCGGGAGGTCGTTTTTGTAAAAAAAAAAGCCGTTTAGATAGAAATCCCCAATTCTTCCCTCCAAATCCCTAGTTCTCGCCGCCGCCGCGCCCATCCTGCCCTCTCGCCGCCGCGCGCCCATCCTGCCCTCTCGCCGCCGCGCGCCCATCCTGCCCTCGCCCCCGACGACCACTGCGCCATGTCTTCTGCTAGTTCTGCCCTGTCTGGTCTCCGCGGCCGGACAGTGGTGGTGCCACTCATCCCATGTCCTCGCTGCCAGGCGACAGTGAGGTACTACGTTTCGAACACAGAGGATCACGAGGGCTGGGTGTTCTATAGATGTCCCAATCACTCTGTAAGTAACACAGAGGATCAGTTGATTTTGTTCTTGGCAGCAGTTTTGCCCTTTTTTTGGTCAAAGTTTGATTTTTTGCTGTTGGTTTGCAGGCTACTGGGTGTGATTTCTGGTTTTGGGAGATGGAATATGTTGCGTACCTAGTAGATGCTCATTGTTTGGATACACAACCTGAATTGGTATAGGGCAGTCTTCTTCAGAATTTGCAGGCTTGCTACCATGAGGATTAGTACCATCTTTTGAAGGGCTACACACTGGTGGAAGTTCAGCCCTTGGAAATTGGAGCACATCATCAACAACCTTCTTAGTAATCAAGGTGTCATCATGATCAAGATAAATACTGAAGAAATGATGCCCAATAGACAGAAAGGTCATCATTTGATCAGTATCTGCCTCAGATCTGATCTGTCTCAAAGAATTCTGAGTAATGTCAAGTATTGGGATTTGATAATATGCCTTCAACCTGCCTGCCATCTCCCATCCAATCTCTTCTACTATATGTTCCACCATTATTGGAGACCAGGTGAGCTTATCCAAACTGTCATACCAAACTGTATTCCCATCAACATAAGCCCTGTTGCTTCCTTCACCCATGAAAAAACCACCATGATGAAACAGCACTAAGAACTTCTCACTTCTTGCTCCTGCAAAAACAAAGCATAATTGATCACATCAAAATCGAACAAGTAATGACCTTTTTGAACAGTACAACACTAGAAATCCCCAATGTTCTCCATACACCAAAGCTCCAAAACATATGCCTATTCGAACAAAGGTGCACATACGGGCACAACTGCCAGAAACCTAAGCCTATTACATGTGGAATCGATGAAAATTAGACCCTTTCGACAAGAAAAAAACCCTATCAGAAATCCTATCAGACAAATTGGGTTCGAAAACCCTAAACCTAAATTGCCATCCACGCGACGAATACTAGCACATATCATAGGCGAACACAATGCCAGCCCTATCAAACAAGAATCGAAGAGAAATAAGAGGATTTACGGCAGGAATCATCACTTACTGTAAACAGGGGCAGGGGCACCGTCGGGGCGACGAACAGGAGACATGGCGGCGGCGCCTCCTCTTCACCACCGCGAGAAGAAACCCCTCCGCGCCGACCACGGCGACGACCACGCCGCACCACGGCGACGAGCACGCCGCACCATGCCGCACCTCCGTCGCCTTCTCCGCCGGTTTGATCGTCTCGAACAGGGGAGGTGGAGACGGGGGAGGACTGGGGGATCTGTCTGATAACTTGGGGGGTGGGCTACAAATATGCCATCGGGTCGCTCCTCCTCGCGACACCTGGCGCGCGGACTGGGAGCCGGACAGTTAACAGGTGGTCAACAGGCGGCGTACGTTGCGTCTACAACGCACAGTGACCGTATTTTCACTGTTTGCCGTACACAGTGACCGTATTGCGTGAGTTCTTTTGTACAGTGACCAAAGTGACCGGGCGACGCAAGTTGAGGGACCACCGATGAATTTTACTCAAACTGGAACACCACTTCTGGTCGTCCCAAGAAAAGTGAGATCTGGAGTTGGCCTAATTTATGAAGTAATGCCACCGCCAAGTGATTCACGTAACGGTTCGTTGCCTTTTCCCTCCGATCTGGGCCAAGCCCACTCTCTCTCCCCTCCTGTCTACCTCTTGAGCCGACTGGGCTCCAGCCCGCCCAGGCAGGCTGGCCTGCTGGCGTGAACTAGAAGCGGAAGTGAGCGAAGCGAACGGTTTTCCATCGATTGCAATCCGCGAAGAAGCTGGCATCGGGAAACAGAAGCGAGATTCAAGGATCTAGCGAAGCTAGGGGACATCCGAACATGCCCTAAGTTGCTAGAGCTTTGCGAATTATGTTCATCAATTTTAATTAATCCAAGTTAAGAATTAATACTCACTTTATGTCTGTTTCATTAAAGTTGCTCACATTTTAGTACTGATTCCGTTTTGGATTAGCAAATTAGAAGAAAGTGGATCAGAAGTACACACACAGTAGGAATACCCAAAATCTTTTAGGGCTCCGGCTAAGTTGTCTCTGCCCAGTAGAAATGATTTATTTATTTCTGGTTTTCAACTACTGGATTGGGCTCTCTAATGGGCTGCCATGGGTATTTTGGGCCAAAATATTTCTGTCATTTTTCCCCTATTGACAGTGCATTTTAAGTTCATATTTTCTGTTTTGCACTGTTTTATACATAAATTGCTTAAAATATGATGAACTAAAATATCATATTGTTTTACATTAAATTGAACCGATGAGATGTTTTATTTAGGTTTTATGATGTGTTGACTAAATTTGATGTTTAATTTAAGAATGATATGGCTCTAAACTTAATTCTGACCAATGTTGTTTTACTTTTAAGAGCCATCACATGACCTCCTCCAAGAGTTTGCACAAGCTCTTTACAACTTCTCCGCTGGCACTAATCTGGCAAGTGGCAGTACAAATTAATCTGAATCATCAAAGATCACCGAATCAACAATTTTGGCGCTTGGTATTGAAATTTAGTTACTTCCTTGGAATCTATCTATTGTTTTTATGTAATAAAATCTTGCTTTTCAGGATGCCTTATCGTCTATCCTAGCTTAACTCCACTATAATATATCCATCCAAGTTTTCCATCATTTACATATGCAACCGCCCGTGTGTAATAAAAATAATAAAGAAAAAAAATACTAACACATCAGACTTAAAGGAAAAAAACCAAAGGTATGGTCTCATAGAATCGATCATTCCAGTTATACACCAACGATTCTTGAACGCCCGAGCAAAGAAATGATGGCCAATCTAGCATTCAATCAAACAATCAAAAAATTAACAACACATGGGTCTCCACTTTACCACTTATGAAATCTCAACACAAAGTATCGATGAGGTGCGGCGTGCCGCCGCACGGGCATAGCTAGTAAATTACGAAGGACGGCCGTGTCAGTACTCCATGCCACGTCCGACTCCCCTTTGCTACGCTACGCCGGAGTTACAGATAGACACAAAACCGGACTCTGTCTGTCTTTTCTCTGTGCTATTACGGATCCAACCCCGTCCTTCAAAACTAGAGCAAAATTAGCCAGACAACCAGATCAGATCTGTCAAACCTGCTTTACGACCATGCATGACATCCGCCGAGCCCCGTGCTGGGCCTCTCTCCCGCCGGAGCTCGTCGGCCGCATCGCCGACTGCTTGGTGGCCACAAACGACGTGGACTGTTACATGGACTTTCGCGCCGTATGCCGCGACTGGCGCCAGGCCACGGACGACCCCACCAACACCTGGGACCTGCGCTTTCGGCCCTGCCGGTGGATCGTCTTCTGCACGAACCACCGCAGCACCGCCCTTCACTTCGTGAACACCTCCACCGGCCGCTTCCTTCGCAAGGACATGCCGCTCCTCCGCAAATACCATCACGTCGCCGCGACACACGGCGGCTTTCTTGTTCTGGTGGAAAGGAACGGCCCTGGCGCTGTGTATGTCCTCAATCCTTTCACCGGCCACCTCGTCCGTTTCATAGCATCGTCCAAGTCTTTTCAAATAATGAAAGATTCCGCCGCTGTCTTCGGCTCTCCGCCCCTCCTCGTCATCTGCGACGTACGTGGTGACCTGTACAGAGCGAGCCCCTGCGGCGGGTTTATGTCCGTACACAACAGGGACGGCGTCTTTCGTCGCCTGATTCGGCAAGCAATGGTCGGTGGCGTCTACGAACTCATGGGGCACCCGTTCTTAGATGATCCACTCAAGAAGTTCTCTTCCAGTCATGCCAAGATGTTCTCTGATGGCTTTCTGGTACAGTCCGGCGGAGAAGTGTTGATGGTCATTAACCGTGAAAATGGCGGCAAGGGAGTTTTTAAGGTCGACGTCGCTAGGAATGCAATCGAGCCGGTGAAGAGCATCGGCGAAGACAGTGCCATCTTTGTCGGTGTTTATAAGTGTGTATCTGTTAATGCCAGTAAGTTCCCGTCCATCAATGGCAATTGCATCTACTACGTCAAACCTGATACGTACCCGGACAATCACATCTACATGTATGACATGAAGAAGGAGAAAGAAGACAGGGTAATTGGAGAAATAGCCACCGTAGGTACCTGTGATAGACGTAACATGATGACTCGGCTCCTCTCTAGCTATTCTACGAAATCTCCATATTTGACCACCCCTGAAGAATTGTTTTTGTGATGGAATGATATGCAACGGTATGATGTGGTTCCGAGGCAAGATTTTCGGTCTTAATCTAGTGTGTGTTGCGACTTAGCAATAAAATCTAGTTCTTCTTGGGCTAACTTGGATCGGTCACAAGAATCTGAATATATCACATTTTCAACCATTTCAACAAGCACAAAAAAAAAATCCCTACTATGGCTTAACAATACTTTCACCGTTTTAAAATATAGTGCATATTTCCCCCATATTTTCCCCATGTACAACTACTAATAACTACTCCATCATTTCCATAATATAGTGCATATATATATGCAATTAATAGCCAGGCTTTGTCAATTTTGATCAAATTTAATTGTTGAAAAAATATCTACACCTATGATAGCAATAAATATCATTAGATACGTTGTATTTATTTAGT
This sequence comes from Triticum dicoccoides, assembly GCF_002162155.2. NCBI lineage: Eukaryota > Viridiplantae > Streptophyta > Magnoliopsida > Poales > Poaceae > Triticum > Triticum dicoccoides. Next base: position 53,616,155 of record NC_041381.1, on the reverse strand, counting down.
TTTGTCAAACTCTATGAGTTTTGATTTTCCAAAAAATCCAACTGCACTAAATTATGCAATGAAGGGAATAGTACTCTATGTTACATTGTTGTAACACTAACATCAGTCTTGGAAGACCAAAAGCCCGTCATTCACATGGCTCATCACAGACACGAGTTTTTGACATAGATCATTCAAAGGTTTTCTACACCCATTGATGATAACTAGACGCCATTGACAATTAAACAACAATTTGTTGAAGTGTTTTCTTCGTACATATCTGGTATTTTTCTGTCCCTACTCGTCTATTGAATCATTTTGCGATGGTCGCCTCCCCATTCTTTAGATTGAATGTCCTTCACGCCTTCCCTCTATCTATTTAATTCTAGCGTTCCATGTCATTGATATGATTGAGCAAGTGCCGATAACCCCACCTCTTTCCTCGCATGGGAGATCCACATGCCTCTTACCACTCTGATGTTCTTCATTCTCATCAGAGCTAGCGGTGTTACCCCCTTCCTCTTCAAAGTTAGCAATGAATGGCATCCCTTCGTGTGTGTGGGCGTCCTTCTCTTTTGTGCTAAACTCTAGAAGCCCTAGATCTAGTTCATGAGGTGTCATTATAGCTACATCTTCTAGAGCATGAACAAAGTGACGGTAGTGCATGTCGTTCAAGCAGCGGTGGCACACGTCATTTGACTTGTGTAGATGGGCATACGCGAATACGACCTATCACACCGACCATGACCTTGAAGCCCAGAGCATGGCTTTTTCCGCACATTGAGCGTGCATCATGGACAGGCTTCCCGCACAATGGATATTTGTGTTCGTTGGGATGAGAAACTTTGGAACAAGACCACTCTTGAATACATTTTGACACTTTTAAATTTTTAATCAGTTTAAAATATTAAAACTTGAGAGTTGTAATACTAACTATTTACTGAATTTTACCAAGTTTCATTTTCTCATAGGGTTTAGAGTTTAAGTTAAGTTTTGTGAAGTTAGTAAATTTACCATTCATTCCTACAAAGTTTTAGTAGTTGAAACTTGGTAATTTTTTTAAACTTCTTAAACGCATTCAAGAGTCGCCTTGTTTCAAAACCCTCGTCGCAAGGAACATGAATATGCAAACAAAATAAAAAAGAACTTTTGGTTCAATTGTTACAATAGATTCAAATTTGAAAGGCAAAATAAAAGCCACGGGTGGTGAGATGGCTGGAATGTGCAAAAGCTTCCACATGCAAGAAATTGCAGGGGATTAAGCCCTAAACACACACGCGCACACACACACATACATGTCTGGAACTCGACGCAATCCTATGGCCCAGAATCTCGCATGAGCCCGACTGCCGTGCTACAAATTGTCTTCGATGTTTGTTCCACGTTTCCACCATGGAGCTTGTGCATGGGGTGTTGGTTATTTTACAGATAATGTTTTTTTTCTCGTTTATGCTCTTTCACATTATTGTAACAAGAACTATCTCACATCTATTTAAGATGCTCTAAGGCCCATTCCAGTGACAAAACATATGATGTGTGGACAATGGACCAACTCGTGCTACCATGTTACGAAATTAATTAAGTAATGCCAATTGCAAGATCTTAGGCTAATAATGATTCCAAGTGTTGGTAGTCACTTACAAAAAATTATGTGGATCCTTTTCAAACAAGAAGACCGAAAACTTTTTCACCACACATATCAACTGAAAATAGGGCATTCTCAAACTTGATCGTCAACCCTAGCTCATGAACCATCTATATCTAAGGTTTCTAACTCTTTTTATTCAATTGCAATCAAACTTCTTTGGGCATGTGCGCACATCGTGAGGACACATTTGGATTGTAGAATTTACCTTGAGTTATGATAAAAAAATATTAACGGCACACAAGAAAATCATAGGGATGCTCATATGGATCCTAAAAATATTTAGCGAGAGATTATATCTCATTGACGGATGGGCATGTTTGTAGCCTAGTTGTGAGTGTTCAATCCGGAGACTTGATAAGGCGTACACATGCAAATTAATTCTGACACATCGTGTACTCGTACTACTAAGTTTGCGGTGGTGCTTTTGATATTTTGTAGTAATTAAGTGCAGTGCTCTCGTGTGTCTATCTAGCACTACTTATTGAAAGACCATAATGATTTGTAGTTGTATCTCTTACAAGCACCATCTCTTCAAAACTCACATCAACCATCATAATAATAAGAGCTTCCCCTCTCTCTTATGCTTGCGCGCACACTGATGGGCGCTATCTATATTGGAAATTTCGATTTACTGGCCCATGTGCATACATGGCCAGAAATGTCTTTTATGGAGGGTCCGTACAATACCAACGAATAGGTGCCAACGCTATATAAGTAACTGGTATAGAAGCTGGGCTATGCTTCCATGAGTAGTTTGGTTCTGGATGCTAGCTTCTTGACAAGCGTCTCTACATACGAGGAAACTATACACAGTCATCAAACAAAAAACAAACATAGATATGATAGGCACGGTAGGTATCAGGGAACTTGAGATAACAACATTACAGGCTCACATTGCTCTACCCCAGCTGTAGCGTTGTTTCTAGTGTGCACTTGCTTCCTTAGCTTTTTTATTGTCTACTTTGTTTTGCATGATGGCCTCGCATGTCACGTGGTCAACTCCCGCTAGAGTAAATTCAATTGCTCGTGCCTTCTGTCCGTGTGCCGAGCCCTCCAGTTGAACTGTTCCAAATGTCTTATAATTAAGTGCATGCGTCTGCACTGGCGAAGGGAGAAGCGTATATTCCACTGCCTGTTCAATAGTTACCGGTTATAGTTCATTTTTTACTTTAGCAGGTGGCGCCGCAGTGGTGCAGTCCGACTAAGCAGATCACATACGCGTCTCTGCCACGAGTCAGTGTCTTGTGGTTTGCGAATTTTATTTCTTTCGATTAGCTGCTAGAGAATAGTTCTTAGTTGGAGGGCTTCTTGATTTTCTAGTTAAAGACATTGTTGGAAATAATCAAACTTGTCACGTGGCCCTGATTTTCTAGTTTGTGTTAATTTTTATTTTTATTTTAATTTTTTTTGCGGGAAAGGAATTTTTCATTAATCAACTATGATGATTACATTCAGATTCGACAATGCTAGCTATCTCCCTAGGGGAATTCCGGAGCCAGCATGTCGTGCGCTGTTGCGAGCGACCCATACAAGCTAGGGTGTGGCTCGCCAGATTTGCGTGCATGCTGATCTTAGCTAGACTAATGTTTCTTTCTTGAGCCAGAACTCTTCTGATCTCATTAACCCGGTACTCATACCTCGACCGGTCTTTATCTTTCGACTGCACCATCTTTAACAGCTCGCCACAATCCGTTTCAACAAGCAGCGGCAGGTTAGTCCAGTGGAGAGCAAGTTGTAGTCCTTCATCCAGCGCCGCCATCTCGGCTTCCAAGGGATCACCACAGTTAAAAAAGACCCGTATTGCGGCAAAGATGACATCACCTTCATGATCACGTAAAATCATGCCAGCCCCAGCCGTGCCATTTTCCTTAACAAAAGCGCCATCAATATTAAGTTTTGCATGGCTTGCATCGGGAACCTCCCAGTGCGGCGCTACTGTTATTGCATGTGTACTCTTCGGCATGCTTCTTGAGAGGTCAATCACCTGCTTTTCTTTTGTCAAATCCGCCTCCGGGTGCTGCTGTATCGCAAGCAAAGACGTGATATAGCTCGTGAGAAATCTGCGCGAAGCCTCGATCGAAACCGGTGGTTTATTATGACTGATCTCATTTCTCGCGTACCAAATCCTCCACATGATCATCAGGGAAGCCAACCTCTGTACATCAGACAGGTTGTCAAGCAAATGAAACAGCCATTCGGGCTCGGCATCACGCAGGTCTTCTATGGTCGGGAGGTCCCAGTAGTCTCTCATGGCTGCCCAGAGTGCCGCTGCATGGGGGCATTGTACCAGGGCATGATGTACATCCTCCACCGCATGGCCGTATAGTACACATGTAGGATCTTGCTCCATATGCATGCGGTTCTTGGTAGCTTGAGTAGCTAGGGACTCACGAGCAGCACTCCATGCAAATACACGTACTTTCGCTGGTGCCCCGTTCTTCCAGATTAGGTCCCAGACTGGCCGCCGTCCGTCCGGCCGAATACTCGACGCACCACAGTCCTGCGCCTCCATGCGTTCGTGAAGCCCCAGGTAATAGGCACTCCGTACAGAAAAGCAGCCATGTTTGTCCGGATGCCACACAAGGAAGTCAGCTTCTAGCCTGTTTGAGGTCTTGATCTGAAGGATGCTATATATATATATATCTGGCTGATAAAAATGCTGCCGCAGGAGGTCATTGTTCCATGTACCATCCGTATTGAGGAGATCAGAAACCCACTTGAGTCGGCAGCATCGCTTCGGAGTCATCGGTCGCCGGGACTGATCACGAGGGATCCAAGGATCACTCCATATACGGACTTGGGAGCCGTTACCGATAGGCCAGATAATCCCTTTCTTAAGGAGCTCCAACCCATATTCAATGGCTTGCCAGGTTGAGGAAGCATTGCCGGTGAAGACCGTATCCACCAAGAACCCGTTAGGGTAGTATTTCGCCTTGAGCACCTGCGCACATAAGCTCTGGGGGTTCTTAATTAGCCTCCATGCCTGCTTGGCTAGCAGCGCTTGATTAAAAAGTTTCATATCTTGGAATCCCATGCCGCCATGTGATTTGGGCCTTAGCATAATGTCCCATGACACCCAGTGAGTACGCCGCTGTCCCTGTGCCGCCCCCCACCAAAAGTTCCGTATCATCTTTGTTAAATCCTCGCATAAGCCGTCAGGAAGCTTGAAAACACCCATTAGAAACGTGGGAAGTGCTGGGGCGACTGCCTTAATTAGCACTTCTTTCCCTCCCTGAGAGCCCTCGCCCCATAACACTATCCTCTTCACCCTTTTCTCTTGTGTTTATTTACGTGAGTGGCCTCGTGTGGCTGTGTGCACATACAGCTTGGAAAGCTACCAAATCTGAATTCCATTAGGTTTCATTTATAAGAAAGTCGAAGGGCCGAGGCCGATCTTTATTAGAAGAAAGGAAGTGGTACAAAGGAGCCTCACAGTTCAGGAGTCATGAACTGTTAGTACAAGAGTTAGCCCCAAGCAAAGCGGGGCCGTAGAAGATAACCACGTAGGAAATAAGCTACCCAGGTCTGCTACACACCCCGCAGATCTCCACACACCTAAGTCCTCTCTAATGAGATCTAGGAACCTGTCAATATTACAAGCCGTCTGCTGGAAAATTCGAGCGTTCGGCTCCTTCCAGATCCTCCAATGGATGAGAATGACAATGGTGTCGAAGTCTCGGCGCATCTGCTTCGGGATTGCTTTTCTCGCCTCTAGCCACCATGACTCGGAGCACTCAAAGCTGCTAGCCGGCGTATGGAAGGAAACAACCGTCCACCCCTGGAACGCCGTCCAGAGCCGCTGCGTGAAGCTGCATGAGAGACACAGATGCGTGCAGTCCTCGGGATGTATCAAGCAAGCGGGCAGATTTCGTTGGATGGCCACCCTCGTCGCTGAAGATTATCTGCCGTCAGGCACTTCCTTAGAATAACCAACCACATGAAGAATTTGCAACGAGGGGGAGCTTTTGACTTCCAAATAGGCTTATTGCAGGCAAAAGGGGTTCCGGCCATGAAGAACATCCTGTACGCGCTGCTCACCGTGAACTGGTGATGCTCCGCCAGCCTCCACACGAGTTGATCCTCTGTTTCATCTGAAAGAGTGGTAGCCTGGGCAATATCCCAAACCACTAAGTATTGTGCCAATGCCTGAGTAGACAGACCACCTCTGATGTCCCTAATCCACCTGTGATTGTGCAACACTTCTTTAACTGAGAGTTTGGAGTCTTTAACATAGGAAAATAGTGCAGGAGCTAAGGCCGATATACTCCTGCCACCCGTAGCCCAATTATCCGTCCAGAATCTTGCAACTGTGCCATTCCCCAGCACCACCCGATTTGCAGCATCAAACATGGCCTCAGAGTCCTTGTCCTGTTGATCAGGAAGAAGATGCCATGGTCTATTCCCTGGATTCCATCCGAGCCACTTCCAGCTACATCTAAGGGCCGTCCCAAAATTCCTCAAGTTGAGAAGGCCGAGTCCCCCCCATCCCTTAGGTCTACGCACGCGAGCCCATGGGACTAAACAGTGCCCCCCCCCCCACACACACACATTGATATCCACCTCTCCTTTCCACACAAAGCCTCTGCATCTCCTGTCTATGATTTTGAGCGCTCATACCAGAAGCACGAAGACAGTCAGAAAGTGAATCGGTAAGGCCATAAGCACCAAACTCATCAAGGCTAGCCTTCCAACAGGGGCCAGAAGTTTGGGCTTCCATCCTTTCATCTTGCTAGAGAATCTGTCGATCAGTGGGATTATGTCTTGTCTCTTTAATCTGTAGATTGACAATGGTAGTCCCAGGTATCTTATGGGAAAGCCAACCTGCTGACACCCAAAGAAGTCCGCAATCACCCTAGCTCAGTCCTCCTCGCAACTGATGCAAGTGATGGAGCTTTTGGCAAAATTAATCTTCAGACACGAGGCCTCCCCAAAAAGCTGCAGCATGGCTGAGATCACCTGTAGGTCGGACGGTGCTGGCGTGAAAAACAATATTGCGTCATCGGCGAAGATAGAGGCCTGCGGGATTCTGATGCCCAAACCAAGGCTAGCCAGCAGATTAGTGCACCCGACCCAGTCAATCATGCCTTGCAGCGCGTCCATGGCCAGAATGTAGAGTGCCGGCGACAAGGAGTCGCCCTGCCTGACTCCCTTCCCCAGGGCGAATGGAGCACTGGTTTCGCCGTTGATGAGAACTGAGGAGGACGCCGAGCACAGGAGACCGCATATCCAGGAACACCACCTGTTACCAAAGCCTCTGACTCTCTGAGGATCTCCAAGAGAAATTCCCATGATAGACAGTCGAACGCTTTGGATATATCAATCTTCATCAAAACCGAGGATTTCTTCTTCCGGTGCAAGACTCTGGCCGCGTTCCTCACGAACTTAAAGTTCTCGTGAATGTCCATGTTGTGTTACTAGGACTTCATGTCCGGCTTGTACGAGTTAGAGCAAGCAGGTGTGTTTGAATCTAAACGGTAACTAGGAAAGTTTGGATGTGCCATGGTAGGCTTGCATGCCATGAGTGTCTTTGTTAGTGTGGTGTTAGATTACTAGTTAAAGTAGGTTTAGCAAGTATAAATCTATAAGGCTTTGGCATGCCCTGCTTTCTACTACTAGTGCATATCGGGTCAAATAAGACCATTCAAAGCACACGGTTTACCCAAAAACGTCTTTGAAACAACTGTCACACATGGTGGCCCAAAACTGTGAGCTTACGAAGTGGTGTGCCCAAAAGGCTACTACGTTAGGTGCAAGACATGAATTTGACGATTATGTTCCCCTAAAAAAGATGAATTGAACGATTATGAACTTGGGGAGCTCATCGAGGACGGTGGCGCCCCTACTGTCTGTTACGGTGATAGGTCGTTGGTGCTCCTTTTGATCAAATACAAACAAGCACATGGTGGCTGATACTCTTTTTAGCTCATAGGAAGGCCAGTAGCAAAACTATTTCAACCAAGTGAATGAAGCAAGTTAGTTTCGAATTTTCGGCTTATGAAAATCACCAACGCATAAATAGCAACCACAATTACGTTCGTCTTCCACTCAATTCTTTGTGCAGCATGGTCAAATCCATTTTTTCTCATATTCAGATCTAGCTATCTATAAGTAGCCCACCCCAGATCAATCACACCTACCTAATGCTTCCTTGTAGGACGTGCGCGCAACGCAGTCGCCGCCGCCTCTTCTTGAAACAAGAACCTAGGGTTCTTGCGCCACCCTCCGACACCGCCTGTGGTCCGCCTCATCTCCGGTGGTCCTAGGGCTATGGAGGCGCGGGTGACCCCGGGCCTAGCTTGCTGGAGGAAGGGATCTCGCTCTGTTTCTTGGTGTTTTCGTGAGTTTGTTTAGGGTTTGTGTCCTACTCAGAAAGACAAGGCGGTGGCGACACCTTTAAGATGGAGGGAGTACTAAGATCAATGACCGGAAACTCAGCGAGTTATGACTTTTGTTGCGATCAAGTGGAAGGTCGGTCTATATGCGTACAGATACACGATACACACTTCTTAGTTAAATAATTTTAGCAGTAGCAGTTTGTTGTATTGAAAAGCATCCCGCCAAAGAAATGTTGTATTCAAAATATCCTTCTCCACATGCACCAGTATCTTGTAAGTACCGCAATGTACCGATGAGTGCCATACCAAAGCTATTTAAGTCACAGTCTGGCAATGGCATTCGGCTCTCCTTCGATAAGTAGTAATTCATTCCACAACGCTAGATCCATCGCAAATAGCTTGACACATGATATGAAGGAGCTTTCTATATGCAGGTCACAAACGAACAATCATTGGTACGCATGGTAGGCATCCGGAAATAGTTTGTATGCGTGCACGTACAATTTAGTTCAAGCTTAGTATCCTTGTTCCAAGCATGTGTACACGATTTTGCTTAGAAATGGGCCTGAGGGACGACTTCTTTCGATCTGACGATGGAGAGGAGACTAAGACAAGCTACATTGCATCTGCAAATGCTCAGGTTGGTGAAGCGTCCAGATGAGACAGCGAAACTGATCTGTGACAATGCCTTCGACATCACGGTGTTTGACACGAAAAAAATAAAAAATAGTGCGGGCGTGCCAGTGTACTAAGTACACAAAGAAAAGACATAGGGAAATATGTATTTTTATTAATCTCGTGTCGAGAAACAAAATTACAAAGTCCCTATTAAGAGTGCGCTCCATGGCCTGCTGGCGCGGCCAAAATGACTTCCGCGATGTGAGGTTCTGGTTCACAGGGCCTCGGAAAGCTCCCGCTTAATTACGTCCGCGAGTCAAGCTCATGAACCACCTCCAATTAAGCTGTTGCATTGGTCGTCGTCTTCTGGTCTAGTCTTCTCCGTGAGGTTGGTGTAGATGGTGATGAAGTGGATGGGGAGAGCGATATGCCCATCGCCCCGGCTATGCTTAGCCATTCCCCTCCGCCGTGTCGATGTCCGATGATGAAGATGTGGGCGGCCTTCGCCTCGTCGGTGCCCGGCCTAGTGATGTCCGCCTTGTCGGTGTCGGACTGGATGACTTGACATTGCCTCGTTGGCATATCAAGTAGTGGTTTGCTTCATCGGATAAAGACGTGTCGGTGGAGTATAGCTTCGTCTCGCCGGCGTTAGGACAATGTTGATGATGTGCATCGGTGTGGGTGTTGGAGTAGACTTGGGCAGTATCGCCCACTCAATAAGCGTGTCGGTGTAGCCAGCAGCCTTGTCGAGCCGAGAGTCGGTGGGAACGAAGCCAAACAATGGGTCGTGTCCGCAACAATGTAGATGACGCCCGTCTTGCACGGGCTCTACGGTGGTGGCGATGTACATGGATCGTCACCCTGGCCAAGCTCTGCATCGGCGAAGGCATGGACGACGCCCCTCTTTGAGGCGCTCGATGTCGGCGGAGGTGTAGATGGCACCCCGCCGACACATTGTCGTTAATAGTGAAGGGCGCGCCGGGGCTGCGCACGAGCGGTAGTCCAACCACGTCGTCGCCGATAGTGAGTCCGGCATAAGGAATCGCCGGGGTCTGCGCACGAAGGGCAACCCCGACGTTGTCGTCTTCAAGGCAGGCCGACATGTGAGTGTGGCCGACGGAGAGTGCTCCCGGGTTGCACAGCCGTGGCATGTCGTCAGTCTGCCGCAGAGGGTGCACCGGGGGAGAGTGCACCAGGGGCTGCATGGCCCCGACATGTTGTCATCATCATCACGGGAGTCGCTGGTGGAGAGTGCACCGGGGCTACAAGGCCCCGACGCGTCATCGTCGTCCTTGCCGGAGTCGCCGGTGGAGAGTGCATCGGTGGCGACACGGCCCTGGCGTGTCATCGCCGTCCTCGCGGGAGTCGCCGATGGAGAGTGCACCGGGTTCTAGACGGCCCCGGTGTTATCGTTGTCAGCCTCGCGGGAGTCGCCGATGGAGAATGCACCGGGGGGCTACTAGGGCCCGGAGCGTCATCCTCCTCCTCACGGGAGTTGCCGGTGATGGGTCCGGCGTGAAGGGTCGACATAGGCTGCACATGAGAGGCAACCCCGGCATCGTCGTCGCTGGTGGTGAGTCCGGCATGAAGCAATCACCGGGGGTTGCACACGAGAGACAACCCCGGCGTCGTCGTTGCCGGTGGTGAGTCCGGCATGAAGGAATCACCGGGGGTTGCACACAAGAGGCAACCTGGGCGTCGTCATCTCCAAGGCCGACGGACGCGTCGTTGATGATGGGTCCGACATGTAGAGATCGCCGGGGGCTGCGCAGGAGAGGCAACCCCGGTGCCGTCGTCTTCAAAGCATCAAGAGCCGACGGCGGCAACCGGCTTCATCTCCGGCCGTGCAGTCGCAGCTCTTGCCGCCATCATCGGATGTAGAGAGAGAAGAGGGAAGGGAGATCAAACTTGGTTCTCACCTTGGATGGTCGGCACGACGTCAATCTCGCCGCACAGCTTCATGCGTTCCTGATGCGTTGCCTACTCGTCTTTCCTTCTCGGCCGCCTGCACGAGAAGGAAGCCAAGCCCTGGCGTTCTCCTCCGGGATGCTTGCCACCCGCGTGCATGATGGATGGATGGGTGCATGAGTTCTCATCACCCATTAGCCGATCCGCCACGCGAGCGTGATGAGGGGGTGTGCCCCTGAGCTGCGCACCAGCAGCCTGGCCGGTGGTGCATCCCGTCTCCGCTGGCAGTTTTCCGGCACATCATCGCCGGTGAAGAGTCTGGCATGAAGGAACCACCCGGGTTGCACATGAGCGGCAACCCTGGCGTCTGGCGTCTTCAAAGAAGGGCGCACCAGGGGCTGCATAAGAGCGGCAGTCCCGGCACATCGTCGTTGTCGTCGATCGAGGGTGCATCACAGGCTTGAGACAAGATGATCAGCATGACATCGATCTTCACCGCCGGCCTTCGATGTGTGCGCGCAGGCTGGCAGAAGAGATGGCCTCTGGTGAGCCTCGTCCGGCTGCGTACGGGAGTCTCGGCCGCCTGTGTGAGCTCTCCTGTATGGCCGTGTGCGTTGGGTCGGGAGTTCTGGCCTCGGCCTCCCCCTCCCGATGCCTCCGTTCTTCTGCTCGTGCGTGCGTGAGTTCTTGGCTAGGTGCAAAGTCAATGCCCACGTGCGTACGTCTCCTGGTGGTGCCCCCTGCAATTGAACAAACATATGACCATACCTTAGCGTTGCATGGCAAATTCTTCTCCACGGCGCGCGTTGTCGACGCGGGCGTGTCCTCCGAGAGAACACCGCTGCGTTGCTCTACTTCTGGACCATAGGGTGTCGGTCCGGCGCCAGGGGTACGGCACGCGCGTCGACGCCCGGCCAGAGCGTAGTGGGCACAGCCTCATAGGTGTGCCGTGCTCGCCTGGGCATCGACACAAGGACGCGTTGAAGGGATCGCCAGGGGCAGCACATGGACGGCAGCCCCGGCGCGTCGTCGCCGGTGGGGAGTCTAGTATGAAGGGATCACCGGAGGGCTACACACGAAGGGCAACCCCGGCGCATCGTCGCCGGTGGTGTTGGCCGGTGTTGGCCGTTCGACCGGCCCGATCTTCCCGTTCAAGGAAAACGTTCCTGTTATCCTATATCAGCTCCGTGGTGTTTATCTCTTCTGATCATCTTGGCGTACACGCCGGTCTACGAGCGAAACACACGTATTTGAGTACGCGCATCCTTGCCGGCCGGTATGCGGGTATTCGGGTACGTATTTGTACACCAACATACCAATCACACTCGCGTCGACCGGGCCGTGCGCGCACGCGTTGGCCGCAAAGTCTTGCGCCAAGCCTGTCACGTGCATGTGCCATGCTAATGCACACAAATGCTAGTACGTGGGACGCTTTGCCATTGATCTTGTACGTGCCCCAGCCATGCATAGTCCATGCAGTTCAATTGCACCCCTACATAAACATACATAGTAACTTGGGCTAGCCAGTAATATACTGCTGATTAGTCAGCCGGCTGCTAACACATTTTCAAGTAATGTATTTGTTTAATTGAGCCGGTGTGAGCATAGCACCGTATATATGTGTGGGCATCTTTGGAACGCACGCACATGTCTATGGACAGTTCCTTGCTCCACACAAATTCATATAGGCTCCTCCTCAAGTTATGAGGAAAGGGAGAAAAAGATTTTGGTACAAATTATCATCAAACAACTTTTTTATTACGTACAAAATGTAGTACAAAATCTCATCGAACACACGGTGTGTTCAGCTCTCCTCTCTCAGCTGGGATCCACCACAGGCATCCGGGTATTGTTTATATGCCTGCTCGTACAATTTAGTTCAAGCTTAGTATCCTTGTTACAAGCATGAGCACACGGTTTTGCTTATAAATGGGCCAGCGACAATTATTTTGAATTGAGGAAACTTAGACAACCTTCACCGGTTCAAGCGTCCAGATGTAACAGCAAAACTTTAGCTGTGACAACGCCTTTCCAGACATGGCGACGGGTCCGACTCTCCGAGACCTGCCCGAAATATCCTGGAAGGCCAACCACTTAGCGACACGTGTATTGGTAGACTCCACTGGCATAAAACAAACTGGCCGTTATTTTCTCCGCTGAACAGTTAGCTCCCAGGCGCATCCTTTGATAATCCCTATTCCAATTTGGGATCACATCAAATTCTGACTGATGGTCCAGCGGCAGACGCTGGAGACCATCCAACTAAAATGGTTGGCCGACAACTTCTTCCCATGAGTAGTGCCATTTGCCACAAAATTCTGATCAACTTTCGCTAATTCATTTGTATTTTTATGCAAGCTGCTACTGAAGCGGTCGTATCAGTTAATATTTTCCAGAGAGAAAAATCTCCCCCACCTAAATATATTTCAAAAAGAATTTAATCCTGTTTATAAGGGAAAAAAATTGAACACCAAACACAAGCTAAAATGAAGCTCAATATCAATGTATGTTTTATGACTGGCTGTTGATCTGTAAATATGTGTGGAGTCGTGGAAACAGGTTGTTTTATGACTTACTTCCATGATGATTGGACGTGGCAAGTTTTGACACTGGCATGCACGTACTCCCTCCGTTTTAAAATAGATGACCCAACTTTGTACTAAACGAGGAGCGCTGTTTTAGCCTGTGTATAGGACGCGGTGTTTTGGCTTGTGTAAAAAAGATAAAGAAATGCCTCGTGAATAGTTAGAATGAAGCATCAGAAATTGTCTTTTTTACACAAGCCGCAAAAAACGTCATTTTTCACCGAAACCTTGTGAACGCACATAAAATGTTCGGATATACACGTGGGATTTTTGTTTCGAATTTTTCAACTTTTCAAAATGTGTACTTCGACAATGGGTGCATAAGCACCTAGGAGCCAAAGGCAATTACCGCTGTGTATATGTATACATACGAGGAAGCTTTTCTGTATCTGGGCGTTTGGTCGTCTTCTCCAGCGACGGTGGCTGCAGGCGACGGTGGTGGGCTTTCTGCTCAAGGAACAGACCACATCCATACCCTGCCAACCCAGCGAGATACTCACAGCGACCCATCCAATTCGGTGCACCTGAGAAAGCAGTCAGGCAAAAAAAGAAAAATGAAAATAGAGAAGCACACTGGCCCACCTTCCAGTCACAGCAAAGCTGTCGATAGCCTGAGCGTTGGCCTTAGGAGACACACATAAAATTTTTATTTTTTTGAACGGAGGCAAAACTTTTGCCTCATCCATTAAATAAGGGAGAATAGAGTTTGTTACAAGTAACCCGAATACACGACATAACATTATTCTTGCAAAATAATGGACCCTAATTTTTTTGCACCGGCGATGACCCAAAGGTTGGCCTCGACCTCAATGAAGGCAAGTAATATAGTCGGTGGTGCGCTCTTGTGCTTGAAGACTCTACACACATAAATTTGGACATATGACCGGAACACATATGTATGGGTTGTACGTACTATGCGAATTTTCAGCAGAAGCACTAGTACAATATGAGAAATTCAGAATGGCATGTGGGAGTGTCCAGCCACTTCTAGAGATCTCTTGTAATTAAGTAGAGGACGGCATGGACGGATGCCCCCATATGTTTCAACTCTATTTAAGGGACTGGCTGTAGCTCGGCTTTGCCTTGATCAATAGTCATGTTCATATTGCTAGCTGGATGCCTGAGAAGTCGTTTAACGCTGATGGGCATGGTAGGCATCCGGGAATTCGCGATATCCATGTGAAAGGAATCTTGTGTTCGCTCAACATGAGATAAATACACCTGTGGTCATCGAAGTTGTGGCTGAAGCACACTACGGCCACTGGACTTTAAAATACGCTCAATACGGTCACTGAATACGAGTTGCAGTGATTATGCGGTCACTAACTCACTGTAGAGCTCCGTATTTTGTTCAGTTGACCAATCAAATAGTCTATTGTGGCACTAAGGCAGCACCATGAGCATTTTGTTGTCTCTCTACTCAATGGGTCCCACCTGTAAGTGAGTATAAGAGATAAATGAAGAAAAATAAACTACTCCAATGGCCGGGAATTGAACTCAGTGTCGTAGAACTCACGCGCAAACCACCAGGACCGTCGTTCTTTAGCGTTGATAACCTGAGGGTTAATCAATACAATGTCTCGATGTAACCCGTTTGTGTACGATTGCTTTTACCAACTTTTTCTTTGACTGCTAATGTGTGATGTTTTCTTTTGCTAGCGCGTGCATATTAGTGTGTGCTTCGTGTTTTTTCTCATTTCTGTCAGGGACGGAGCTTGCATGTAGGCATTGGGGTCAATTGACCCCAATGAAATTACTAAATCCTTCATTAACTTAGTATTAATCATTCGAAAAATGTATTTGGCAACCGTGTGGCAGATTGCGAAACTGCCACACGCATCCAGCGCCGTCAGTTTCCTCCCGATCTCCTTCCTTTCCCGCATGTCCTCTTGATTTTTTTCCTTTCTCGCACGCCTCCCGATCTCCTTCCTTCCCCGCACGACCTCCCCCGATTTCTTTCCTTTCCCGCACGCCCTCCCCGATTTTATCGGGCACACCCGCTCGTGCCTTCCTAATTTTCGTAATCGTCAATTATGGCCCACGCGCCTTCCCGATTTTCAGCAAAAATAATGCTTGGACTAGGATTTGATCTCTGTTCTGCAGGTAATCAACAGATGGAGCTAACCACCTCACCTATGACACTCATTGTTGAGCAAGCTAAGGAAAATTCTGTTTTTTGACATGTTCGTGGTAACTTTGATCATTGGGAATAAATTTGTTGAACCCGCCCCCCGGTAATTTCTGTAAATAGCACGATAACATTCATGCCATAGACCTGATAATTTAGATACAAACATCATGGTAACTTTAACCATTGGGGAAGACAAATGTGAAAAGATACCCAATAATTTATGTGTAAATAGATGATAATATATGCAGCGCACATCTGATAACTAAGGTAGAAACACCATGGTAACTTTGACCGTATGGATTTTTTTTTTTGAAATGATACTCCGGCATCTTCTGTGTAAATAGCACGGTAGTATACCTCCCTCCCCTGGCATTTTTATGTGTAAATAGCATGAAAACATATGCACTGCGATAACTAAACACCATGATAAGTTTTTGACCCGTGGGGGGAGGGGGATTTGCTAAAACATACCCCTGATAAATTTTATGTAAATAGCATGATATTTTAAGCACTACAGGCTTGATAGGTTACCTAGAATCACCATGATAACTTTTTGTCCCGGGAAAAAGTTGTTCAAAACATCCTCAATATTTTTTGTGTAAATAACATGATAATATAAGCACCGATAACCGATAACTTGCAATATAAACATGATGGTAACTTTTTTATCAAAGGAAACTAAGTTGTTAAAAACATACACTCGCCCCGCGCGTGGGCCTCTTGGATGAACAAAACGCATGGCGTGCCACGAGAAAGTCACATAATGTTTAGTGTCATGAGGGGCACACGTGCTATAGGCGTGATAAGTTACGCAAAAACTTCGTGGTAATTTTTGACCTATGGAAAAAGCTACCGAGACACACCCAGGTTTTTAGGTGCAAGTACCATGATAATATACGAACTGTAGACCCGGTAACTCATGTACAATCCTTCATGATAACTTTGACCGGGGGGAGGTTGATGTACATATACCCTGATAACTTATGTGTAAGTACCACAGTATTTTACACATCGAAGACCTTATAACTTGTGTACAAAACACAGTGGTAACTTTGAAGGGATGTAGTTGTTGAAGCATAGATACCTGGTATATTCTATGTAAATAGCATGGTAAGTTATGCAACACAGGCCTGATAATTTGCATACAAATACCATGATAACTTTGTCCTGAGGAGAAATCATGTGGTAGACGTGAAGAAGTGACAATTTTCTCAGGGGTGGGCGTCTGAGATGTGCGGGAGAAGCAGGTTTCTCGGGCGAGCCTACAGGGTCGTTTGAGAGTTGGCGAGGTCAAAGGACAAGGAATCGTGTGGTACTTTAAAATGAAAAAAGTAGAGGTGTGGCAGTTTTGTTTATATGGCACACGTGTGCCAAATATCACAGTCATTTATAAAAGATGACCCCATTGTCATGGATATGACCCCATCAAGCTTTTTTTTTTCTAGCTTCGTCCCTGATTTCTGTTGTGCGTGTTTGTGTGTGTTTTTTATTATTTATGTTCTGCGTGCGTATGGTGCGTGCGTGTTAGCGTGTCCATGCGTGCGTGCGGCCTCAACGTCAACGACGTGATGCTCCATGGAGACGGGACCAGCACCGTTGAGGCGGGACACCTCTTGTCGGCACTAAACCTTCTCCCGTGCCATGTTCGACAAGCTAGACAGCGCCGTCGTCTCGAACGACGCCATGACGTGCCTTGCCGCAGCCAACCCCTTCATCGTCCATGACATGCTCATGTTTTTTTAATGCTCAAAAACCTGCTACGGTGAACGCGCTCCTGCTCGACATGTTCATCGTTGATGCGCTCCTGGATGGAGTCCTGCTCGTGCTGAGCCGCTCTTGATCACCTGTTGTTTCAGCCCCTCGAAAGAACCTACTCGCGTACGTCCTTGTTCAACTGATGCTCTAAGGCCGAGGATGTGATCGCCTTTGTCTCCGTCCAGCCGTTGAACAATGACGACAAGAAGGAGCCGCGGGAGATGGCACATGGCGCTGTTGTGGGCAAACTTCGCCGTAGCACGATGAATCAGACGTTGCCGTAGGTGATGTACGCCTCCATGCACCCGAGTGTGTGTGCATGGATGCGTTGTATATGTGCGTGGTGTGCGCCTGGTGCATGCGTTGCACCTGCGTGCATGCTTTGTGTGCGCCTGTTCGTACGTGCTGTGTACCTGATCTGGCTGCATGGGTTGTGTTCGACTGCGCATGCTGTACCTGGGTGCATGCATTGACGTTTATATAAAATTAGAAAGATCGATACTGCTGCATCCAAGTTTGTTTTATCAAGTGGTTAGCCTTGGTGATCTCCAATTGTGTGAAATCGGGTTCGAATCCGTTCCCCGGCGTGAAGAATTTTTTATTTATTTTGCCACCAGCTGACAAGTCGGACCTACAGGATAGAGAGGACGTGGCGGTGACCATGCATCACTAGGTGATAGTTTGACCGGTCAACTCGACAAAATACATTGCTCTAGGGTGATGCAGTGACCGTATAATCACCATAACTCGTATTTAATGACCGTATTAAGTGTATTTTGAAATTCAGTAACCGTAATATGCTTTGACCTCAACTTTAATGACCACAGGTATATTTATCTCACATGAAAAAACCCGAAAGTGCTTATCTGAGCACGAGCTTAGATGATCGCTAGATCTTCGCTGTCCTTTGGCCCAAAGATTTGTTCACGCCAATGTATCTTCAGATGTATTCTCGATGGTATTTCGAACTAGCGCACACAACTTGACCCGCTCCATAGCTAACTAGATGGGAAGCGCGCCTTGGCGTGCCTTGCTTGGCTCATCACGGTGACCTAGCATCTAAAACTTCATTATAACAAAGCATTTAGTACATTCAAATATATTAGAATAATCGCTCGGAATAAATGTGTTCAGTATATATCACAAACATTACAAAGATATATCAAGAGCAAGGTATAGTTGCTGCCAGGATAACTGAGTTTAGTATAGGGCCTCACATACAGATTAAATATATACAAAAAACAAAGTATAGTTGTTGCCCAGGACAACCGCAATTTCACTACAGATCATAAAGACACAATTTGTACCAAAAGCAAGGCACAATGTTTGCCGAGGACAACTGATTTGCATCAAATAGTATACAAAACATAAAGTCATAAATTCTATAAATATAGCCAAGTAGTTCATATCAGCAACTATAAGAATAAGGGTCACAGGAGATGTATCTGCTCATAAACACAATGAGTTAACAGACAATTGGAAACAATGCTCTACAAACATTGATATCTACGGTACCTCATAGTTGATCATTATTGATAACTCTACTTCCTCTTTCCAAGTTCTGAGGCGAAGCTAATGCAATTAGTAGTGACAATACTTGACGTATGTGGGTTATTTGGCTAACTATTTACAACTGAATGTCACTGAAATTACACTTTCTAAATCACAACAAAGTATAAAAATCCATACCCATATGAATAAATGCAATTTTATATTCCCATGATTTAGCTACATTTGGATTCAGCAATGCAGTTCTTTAGTGCAAAGGAATAAATAACATGAGAAAAGAAATATTCCCAATAGGGAGCAATAAATCAGATTTGCTGCAAGTGGTTCATGGTTACCTGGCTCATATGTTTGTGAGTTTATTTTCCCTCTGACTGGAAGATCATTAGAACCTCTTCCATCAGTGGGAACAACAAAAAAAAGGAAATAACTATTATCTAAAAGCTAAACTGCACAAGATGAGCATATATTCGCAACATCAAATTAAAAAATGGAACTGATTATGAATTACTATAATGAGGTACAATTTCAGTCCACACACATACACAAGACATTTATTTCCTGAGTAGGGACTGCGTACGAATTGGACGTACTTAAGGCCAGTTATTTTCGGCTTAGGCTTATGCAGAAACACGGACTAAAATCTTTTGATCTATACATGGGCAATAGCTTATTTTCTTTACTATTAAATGCTTCTTTTTATTAACCCAGTCATGTAAGCAAACTGAGAAAGGATTGTGTATGAATATCCTCAAAGCATTTTGCATAAGCAGGTTCATCTGATGACATGGTTTTTTTATTTTGTCTTGCAAGTGATTACCAAAAAAGTTCATCATCCTTGGTTCAAAAGAAATAAAATTTATTTGCATTCTTAAGCACATTTTGTCTCTGGTTTGGTTTATTTCTCATATGCAGGGCCATCCTCTCATTAAGTATGAGAACTTTTAGGAATCTGCTTGTCAATGAAAGCATAGGGGTGGAATGGCTCTGTTAAGTGCTGGTCATCAAAGCTATTATGAAGATATATGTTTTATGTGAGCCTTTTTTTATCTCATTGTTTCTTTTGGCCATGACAAAAAAAATCAAGTGTATGTGGTTTCATGCAATCTTTTTTAACTGTAGAAAGTTTTCTTTGGAATATATGTTCTTCCTATTCTCAAGTACATGTATGGTGGTAGGTCTGTTCAAAAGGGGTTCCTACAAACTTTGAAAATCCCAAGCCTTTTACAAAGCAAATTGATAACTTCCAGCTAACCTTGATAGGTGGGCACATCTTCTTGTTATTGGAGGACGCATGCCCAGGCAAACCTTGGTCGAGAATCTAACCGGTATCCATTGCAACCACGACTTTTGCTTGTCCGAAGAAGGGGCTGCACGGCAACAGGGGGATCAAACTTGATGGAGAGAAAAGAAAGAATCACAAGCGATAAGTGTGGCTTGAGGTGCCAACTTTTGGATATTTTAAACAAATGCATCTACCATTCGCCATTATTTACGCATATTCAGGCATCCTCTTTCAGCGCCTCCAAACACAACCAGCACAAGGGTCATTTAACAAAAAAAGTCTCTTTGTGTAGCCATGAAAACAAAGCGCATCATCTTAAAACCCAAAAATATCAAATCACTTGTTCTTTTCTAAACTGACAATCAACACAATTTTGTCCCTATATCTGGGGCTTCTACCATAGCTAAGAATCATAGAAAGCAAACAGAAAATACAGTGGAAGGGATTGGCCATCATATAGGGCACTTACTAAGTGGATAATCATAATATATAGATGAATATGAATACATGAAAAGTACATATGGTGCAGACTGATTCAAGGAAGCCTATTTGTTATATAAATGTACACACATTTTATCAATAATTTCTTCCATACTTGGAATTCTGTAAGTTAAACATTGTATGTGTGGTCGATATAAAACTGTAGAGCATTTACAACCAACAAAATTATGTAAACATGATCCAGACAATATAGAAGTAAATACTCCCTCAATGATTGCCATCTCTAACAGTTCTTATTGCTTCATTTAAATAATATATGCACATATATCATAATATAAATAGTGAGTTTTCCTATCTACAAACCTTGCCAATTGGGCATCATCCCCATATTCTTAAATATCTATATACGTGAATTAAGCTCAGGTGGTTTGAGCACACAACTGTAATATGATACAATGCATAGCAAGATAGAACAAAAAATGTCAAAAAGGTAGAATAAACTTGCAAAGAGGCTACCAATATAACAATAGAGATTCCTTTTTACCAAAAGCAAAAGCAGCAAGCTGCACCTTTATATGTGAGCCGAGTAAAAGAAGGCAAAACAACACCGGAGCAGGACCAAACGATGCATCACATAGCACCAAGCTATCCTAACAACAGAACAACACAATCAGAACCTCGAAAGAACCTCTTCGAATCCACAGACTTCATCAAAATTTTAACTGAATGTAGATACGAAGAGCCAGAGGAGAATCAACGACTTACTGCTAGTTCCAGGAGGAGGGGCAGGATGGGCTCCTCGTCAGGGTTGGCGCCGCCGCCGGTCGAGGAGGAGGCGAGGGGCTTGCAAGAGACTTCGCGCACGGGAGGCGGTGACCTACGACTCCACAGAGGGAGCCGACGGGGAGGAGGCGCCGAAGGAGAAGGGAGGAAGAGGCGTGGCCGCGCCGTCGCATCAAGGAGGGCAGGCAACGACGACGGCTGTGTTGGCCATCAGATGCGCTGCACAGGTGAGCTTGACGGAGAGCAGCGGCACGAGCGTCGCCGCGGCGGGGAAGAGCGCCAGTTGGCGGATCAGGAGGAGCTCCGGTTGGCACGACGACCGTCACAACGATGGTGAGGGGAAATCTTGACGGGGAGAGTAGCGGCAGTGCGCGAGGGAAGGCGGCGAGCCGCGCTCCTCCTGATGAGCACAAGGGGGCATGGAGGAGACGACGCGACGGCGCGAGGGCGAGCGGAGTCGGCGGCGGCTGCAGGGTGGGATGGGTAGTGGCGGCTAGGGTTTTCGTGGGAGGGGCGAGGAAGGGAGGAGAGTGGGCAGGAGGGGGAGGGGATCGGGAAGAGAGGAGACTGCCTCGCTCTCACGTCTCACCCCTGTCACTATTGGGCAGTTTTCCAACGATGTGAAATACCGAAAATGACCTCGGCGGAGCACTGAATTTACAGGCGGTGGCACGGCCATTTCGACACTGTTTCGATCTACAGTGCCGGCTTTTGATCCGACGGCCAGCGTCTCTCCATCTCTAGATCGGACGGCCCAAAATACATCAAACACCAGATCTGACGGCCAGAAAGCTCTAAACTCCAAGGAGGCTGGGTTCCTCCCACTATGTATCCTACCCTGATGCAAATGGAGCCGTCACAGCTTGGCCGCTGTCCCTTTTAACTCTCAGGCGATCGCATTTATCTCTGGCCAGCGACTGCCACCAACTGCCAATCGTCCTCTCTTCCAGCCCAGTTGTTTTGAAATTCTAATTTTTCAAACTCAAGGTATAGGTATGGGTGAACAGTAGTATTTAATGCTCACTCTACGAAGTTTTTTTTAGAAAAGGAGGATGTACCCCGGCCTCTGCATCTGGACGATGCATGCAATCATATTATTAATTATTCACAAAGACCATACAAGGTGATTCATCAATAAGCTTGAAGCCACCATCTTGGCAACGCTGTTGCTACTCCTATCCCTTTGATGAAGGTGTGCCGAAAGTCCGGGCCTAATACCAAACAGACATCGCACCAAAGCCTAACATCTAAAGCCGGGTGTCCCATCCAAGCCACTACCTGGATTGGGTCCCATCCCGGTCTGGCACACTTCCAGTGAGCACCGCACGCTGCAAGGGCCGTCACCTCCATCATCCCTCGGTCCATCCTCAGAACAAAAATGATGTACCGACCTTGCCAGGCCTCTCTGCCATAAACGCCACTATGACGCCAGAGATGGTCCTCCTCCTGCGCACGTCCATCCAGACAAATCCGTCGTCAAGAATCAGCTACACCATGCCGCCAATACTCGTCGTCGTCGATGCGGTAGATCCAACGCCGCTCCACCTGCCGACCTCCACACCGTCGCTGCTACAGGAACTGCCATGCAGAGCCCACCACCCATAGTACCTCTCCCCCGAACACCCAAGCCTCCCAAGATGGCACCTCCATGGATGAGACGATGCTAAGGGCGCCGCCACTGCCCAATCTAAGACGGATTTTGGACTTTCGTCTGCGAGTGGGTCAAAGGTGGATAGGAGGGGACCTCGGCTTCGCCTCCAAGGAGGGTAACGACGCCAAAGCCGTCGCCGATGCCGGGTCGAGCTAGCCGAGCAAAGTTTCCTTCGGTCCCCAACCTGTACCACCAAACTCTGTCTGCTCCGGATCTGGCCACAAACTGAGAAACGAAACCATCTGGAGAAGAAAGAACCATGGGGCGACTCTGGTGCAGATCCGTCCAGGCTCTAGATCTAGAGAATCCAACATGGGCAACGACGAGTACCACCACCCCGCACTGGCCGCCGACGTCCAAGCGCCAGATCGCGAAAGATCTGAACCGAACGCGACGGCTCATGCAGCCACCAGATCCAGTGCTCCCACAGCCGCCAATCCGCAATGCAAGTGTGGACTCCAGCCATCGGCGCACCGTGCACGCTGCCGCCAGGATCCGCCTGCAACGCCGCTGAACCCCACGGTAGTCCGGCGCCACTTCATGCACGGGTCGTCCCGTGCCAGCCAGATCGCGCGTAGGGGAGAGATGCCCCGCCGCCGCCCTTGCCGGCCAGGCTTCGCCCAGTGGCCCTGCTGGTGGCGGCGAGGGTGAGGGAGGCAGGGGAGAGACACCCGACGGTGGCGGCAACGGCTAGGGTTCTCCTCTGGCCGCCTGTCGTGGTTCTAAGTCTGACAGTAGAATGGGGGTAGGTATGGAGAGGCAAGATCCTAGCTATGGAGCAGTTGTGCACACAGGTGTTTTACAAGTTTAGGCCCTTCTTGGAGGAAGTAACAGCCCTACGTCTCGGAGCCCGGAGGCGGTCGACTGGATTATGTGTGTGAGAGTTACAGGGGTGCGAACCCTTCTACTAGTGGAGGGGGTTGGCTTATATAGATGAAGCCAAGACCCAAGCCAGCCCACGTAGCAGAGGGTTAAAGTACATTAAGGTCTGGCATTACTGGTAACGCCCTACATAAAGTGCCATCATGACCATTAAGACTACTTAATTACAGACCGTTTGGATACAGAGTAGATCCTGAATTCCTGGTGGTCGAGTGAGTCTTCATGGTCGAGTGTCTTCAGGTTCGTTGAGTGTCTTCTAGTCCGTCGAGTGGAGTTCCTCTTGGTCGACTGGAAGACGGCTTCTTCTAAGAGATGTCCTTGGGGAGGGTACCTTGGTCAGGTTCATGACCCTACCCTAGGTACATGACTCCATCAGTAGCCCCCGAATGGATCGAGGTTTGAGTGAGGAAGGAGTTGGCAATCTTTCCGACCTGCTTTTTGGTGATGTAAAGGTGTTTTGCTCTGGATCAGTGACTTTCAGGTGAGGGTGTCAACTTTCGTTCAGTCACCTTGATCCATTCTTTATATCTGCCGAGTGAACTTTATGAACTTGGGGATTTCCGAGCGACGGATCGCGGGAGATCTTCCGTCTGACAAGTTGCCCTGTGGTTAGCGGATTTAGTGGGATCCGAATTTTGGGAAGCACGCGAAGCGGAGAAGACCGCGGTACTCGGATGGGATAAGGCAGGGGCGCCTCGATTCTCGCGCCGCCTTTTTCGCCACATATTGCTTGCGCGACTGTTTCGGGATTTGACAGGATCGCCTGGGCCTACCTGTCGGCCACCCGGAAGTGACTCCATATAAGGAAACTGGTGGAGGTTTTTTGAACAGTGCCTCCTCATTTTCTCCACCCTCGCCTCCAGATTCATCCGCTGCGCCCACCGACTGCCCGACGCCGCTGCTCCGTTCCGGCCTCGTCGGCGACAATGGTGAAAGAGAAGACGGCGGCTTTGGAGCGGGCGAAGAAGGCGACGGTGGCGGCGAAAGCGAAGGGGAGAGCGACCAGTCGAGGGGGATCCTCGTCGCGGTCCCGTTTGCCGCAAGGTTGGATCCAGGGTGATTGGATCCGCTCGACCATCACCCAAAAGGATCTCGACGACCTGGCCGATGAAGGCCTGATTGCACACGGGGCAGCGAGGCTCCCGGGGATGGAGTGGCAGCCACAGCCTCAGGAGGGTGAGTGTGTCCTCTTGGCGACTCATGTAGATCGAGGGTTCTCTCTGCCACCGCATCTTTTCTTTCGTGGGTTTCTGAATTTCTTTGGAGCTCAGCTTCACCACTTTACCCCCAATTTCATTGCCTATCTCTCCGCCTTTGTATCTTTGTGTGAGAACTTCTTGGGTTGTCGGCCGCACTGGGGCCTCTTCAAACACATATTCACTTGTCGTTCTCAGACGGTGAAAAAGGCCAGCCCCAATGACGAGAGAACTCAGGTAATCCAGATGTGTGGGGGTCTTGGGGTCCAGATGAGGAGTAAGAGCGCTTTCCCAGCTATGACCCTTCCCGAGTCAGTCAGAGGGTGGCAGTCGACCTGGTTCTACTGCCAAGACCAGTCGACGCCAGGGCAGTCGACTGGGCTCCCTCCCTTCTCTATGAGTCGGGTGAACAAGCCATCCTCTCTGAAAGTAGTTCCAGAGGAGAAGGCTCAGGTAAAAATGTTGATGGAGCGCGTAGTCCAGTTGATTCGTGACGGTGTGACTGGCATGGACCTTTTGGAGGTTTTCCTTCGGCGGCGCATCCAACCGCTCCAGTACCGGGGCCACCCGATGTGGTTGTATTCTGGTACTGAAGACACCAGTCGGGTCCACCTAGAGGAGGTCGATGACGCCACACTAGAGAGGTGGATGACTGCCATCACGGGGAACAAGGACAACCCTCATGGAGCCAGGAGGATCCCGCCACTCGACCAATCCTATGATGCGGACAAGGTACGACCATTTTTCTCCGATTGTTCCGTCCGTTCTGTTTCATCGTAGAACAGTCGATTGACTTTTGTCTTGCTTGTTGTTTTTCAGGAAACCACCGAGTTGTACTCGATGCCCAACGGGGCGCAAGCACAGGCCGATGAGGAGGAAGGAAGCGGAGGCGAAAGCCAAGAGGAGTGGGAGTCGGACGCCGATGAGGGTGATGAAGACGCAGGCTCTGAAGAGGAGGGAGAAGTTGCGCCTCCTCGTTCTGAAAGGAGGTCCAAGCTCGCCCACGACCCTGCGGCTGATCGTGGCAAGGGAGTCGTGCCTGCGGGGCAGTCGACGAAACGCCCTCGGACAACTTCACCAGCGCCGACTGAGAAGGCGTCGAAGCAACCCCGAGCGGCCCCGTCAAAACCGGCGAAGGCCCTACCGAAGATGAGGATGGAGATTCCGACTGTTTCTGGGTAATGACATAACTCATGTTTTTCATTCTTGGTCGACTCAATCGTTGACCTACTGATTTTTGAAATCGCAGTGCTGCTACTTCTGAGACGTCAACCAGGCATGAGGATCAAGAAATGGAAGATGCTGCTACTTCTCATCCTGGTATGATCTGCGCGGTTTTGCTTTTGGTCGATTGAATCTTTATTTTTGACTTTGAACTTCTTCTGCAGCTCCACCTAGCGTTGTCATCAATCTCCCTGACGATGACGATGAAGCACCACTGAGGCAGAGGAGGAGCAGGAAGGCGACTGTTGGCAAGGCTGTTCAGGTTGTGTCAGCACCTGTACCAGAGATTCCAGAGGGGAGCAACGTTGCTCGGGCTACCGTGTCCTTTGTGGAGCCGTTGACGGTTGCCCGCCCTTCGTCGTTGAGTGCTGACCCGCCTTCTCTCTTCTCCACCTACCACGTCCCAGAGGACCAAGCAAGCGCTGCCAAGGAAGCCATACGCCAGGCCGGGATTATGATGGAGTATGTGAAGGCGATCCGAACCACCAGCCAAGCAGCTTATGACGCAAGCTCAGCTCTCCAGAGCAATGTCCAGGTTAGTTAAACATCGACTGGAAATCTTGATGTTTGTCATGCACCCACTGGGTGTGTCAATTCTGCGGTGGACTGCTGGCAGTCGACTTTACTCTTTGTGTCTTGAGATTTCTCACTTTACTTGTTTCACTCGAGCGTGGTCGAGTGGAACAATAAAACTGGTGGGGGCACGCTAAGTGCACCCACTGGGTGTAGTCCCCGAGACCGTGGTAGATTGCTCGCAATCGGCTATGGTCTGAATTTTTTTACTGCTGACAGTTAACTGCTTCCGGTCGAGTGATCGACTCTGAGTCTAGCTGATAGAACTAGTGGGGGCACGCTGAGTGCACCCACTGGGTGTAGTCCTCGAGACTACAGTTGAATGTTTTAGATTCAGCTGTAGTCTTAGAAATACTACGATTTTTCTCTTAGTCATTCGGAAGTGATCTGTCTTTGATGTCTGTCGACTGGACTTTGCAGAAAACTTGCGACCTTGTTTCTCGTTATACCGAGATGGAGAACAAGTATATCCAGCTTGAACTTGACCTGAAGCTTGTCCAAGAGAACTTCACGAAGTTGAAGGAGGAGGCAAAAGGTATGTTTGGTGAGAATCTTGACGACTGTCTTTGCTTCTTGCCTGTCTCCGAGTCCGATCTTATTGCGATTTTGCAGAAAAACTGAAGGATGCTCTGAAGAAGAAGGACCTCGACCTCGCCGAGGCGCAGAAAGCGGCTTCGGACAAGACAAAACTTGCAGAAGAGAAGTTGGCTTCTGTCAGCAAGTTTGAAGAGGAAAACACTAATCTGAAAGCTGCTCTGGACGTGGCCAACCAAGAAGTCACTCGACTGAGGAATGCCAACATGGTCATGGACGATAAAGCTGGCAAACTGGCAGGAAAAAAGAATGACTTGGAGGTTTATCTGGGAGGACTCACCAAGAAGCTATTCCTCATGCTCGAAGGTAACCCCTTATCTCCGATTGGTAATTACTGACTTGCCATAAGGGCATTAGCTTATCCTTGAATCGTGTCCGCAGAATTCTGCCAAAACTTTGAAGAGGAGACTAGTCGAGTGGAGACTGGCTTGGATCCCATCAATTCTCCGGTGAAGGATGAAACCGCTATGAACATGCTCCGCCTCGAGTCTCGCATTGCTGCAGTGGTCGATTACCTTGCAAGACTGAAGGCCGTAACGTCGCGCATCGACACATTGCTCTGGCCAGAAGAAACGCTTCAGAACGACCTTGAGTCGCTGATGATTCGACTGAACGAAGTTCTGAGTCGCGTGCAAGAATGGAAGAAGTCTTCTGCCAGGCTGCGGTGCTGACGTCGCTCTGTCCTTGGTCCGCGTCCACTGCAAGGAAGCAAGAGAATACAAGCTGGTGTCTCTCAACGTGGCCAACACTAGGAAGCATGACTTCCGTTCTTTCATGGAGACCTTCATCGCGGCTGCCACTCGGATCGCAGATGGGATCGACTTGGATGAGTTTGTTGCGCCTTCCAGCCCTCCGCAGGAGGGGTAAAAATCTTCTATGCTCGACGATTTGAATTTGCCTCGGAATGCCGAGTGATTTTTGTAACCGACGAACTTTAACAGGCTTGATGCCTGAGCACTTCTGGGTCCGTAGGACGTTATCTGAACTTGATTTGTCGTTGAAATACGTTTGCTTCTTTCGCACAACCATCTTCTTTGGGTTGGAATACATACTAGCATCTGTAATGCTCTTTTGCAGGTAGGAGTGAAGCATAAATTGCAGTCGACTTGCACTCGTCATGCTTGTGCGAGTGCTCGGTTGCAACCAAGCTTCCGAGTGAGAAACTTGCTCTCCACTCGGAAAGATTTTTAGAAACTTAGGCGAGCACTGGGCTGCAGCTAAGCCCCCGAGTGGGAGGTTTGCTCTCCACTCGGTAGGATTTTAGAAACTTAGGCGAGCGCTGGGCTGCAGCTAAGCCCCCGAGTGGGAGGTTTGCTCTCCACTCGGTAGGATTTTAGAAACTCAGGCGAGCGCTGGGCTGCAGCTAAGCCCATGAGTGGGAGGTTTGATCTCCATTCGGTAGGATTTTAGAAACTTAGGCGAGCACTGGGCTGCAACTAAGCCCCCGAGTGGGAGGTTTGCTCTCCACTCAG
>NC_041381.1:53561605-53587224 GCF_002162155.2 Triticum dicoccoides | reverse complement strand
GGCAAGCACTGGGCTGCAGCTAAGCCTCCAAGTGGAAGGCTGACTGACCATTCGGTAGGATTTTCAAAAACTTAGGCGAGCACTGAGCTGCAGCTAAGCCTCCAAGTGGAAGGCTGGCTCACCACTCGGTAGGATTTTGTTTAACTTAGGTAAAATGGATTCGCAGCTAAGCCTCCGAGTGGAAGGCTGGCTCACCACTCGGTAGGATTTTGTTTATCTTAGGCGAGCACTGGGCTGCAGCTAAGCCTCCGAGTGGGAGGTTTGCTCTCCACTCGGTAGGATTTTAGAAACTTAGGCGAGCGCTGGGCTGCAGCTAAGCCCCCGAGTGGAAGGCTGGCTTACCACTCGGTAGGATTTTCAAAAACTTAGGCGAACACTGGGCTGCAGCTAAGCCTCCGAGTGGAAGGCTGGCTTACCACTCGGTAGGATTTTCAAAAACTTAGGTGAACACTGGGCTGCAGCTAAGCCTCCGAGTGGAAGGCTGGCTTACCACTCGGTAGGATTTTCAAAAACTTAGGCGAGCATTGGGCTACAGCTAAGCCTCCGAGTGGAAGGCTGGCTTACCACTCGATAGGATTTTCAAAAACTTAGGCGAGCACTGGGCTGTAGCTAAGCCTCCGAGTGGAAGGCTGGCTCACCACTCGGTAGGATTTTGTTTAACTTAGGCGAAACGGATTCGCAGCTAAGCCTCCGAGTGGAAGGCTGGCTCACCACTCGGTAGGATTTTGTTTATCTTAGGCGAGCACTGGGCTGCAGCTAAGCCTCCGAGTGGAAGGCTGGCTCACCACTCGGTAGGATTTTTACAAGCTTAGGCGAAACGGGTTCGCAGCTAAGCCACCCACTGGGGGACAGATTTATGAGAACAAAAGCAATAACCATTACTGAGAAAATTATGAAACTCTTGTCTTTGATGAATACACTACAGGAGTACTTTTATTACAACTCATCTGAGTGAAAAACTTAAGTATAAAAAGGGCGAAGCAGGTCCACGTTCCATGCTCTGGGCTCGTCAATCTGGTGCTCGACATTGTAAATGCGGTAATGCCCCATTATGGAGGACCTTGGTGACGATGAAGGGACCTTCCCAAGTAGGAGCAAGCTTGTGTGGTTTCTGCTGATCCACTCGGAGAACTAAATCTCCCTCCTGGAAAGCTCGACTCCTCACATTTCTGGCATGGAAACGACGCAAGTCCTGCTGGTAAATGGTCGATCGGATCAAGGCCATCTCTCTTTCTTCTTCTAGAAGGTCGACCGCATCCTGTCGGGCTTGCTCTGCTTCAGCTTCGGTGTAGAGTTCGACTCGGGGTGCATTGTGAAGCAGGTCACTCGGCAAGACTGCTTCAGCTCCGTATACCAAGAAGAACGGAGTCCTCCCCGTCGACCGGTTTGGTGTGGTCCTTAATCCCCAAAGTACCGACGGAAGTTCGTCGACCCATGCACCAGCTGCATGCTTGAGGTCGCGCATCAGTCGGGGTTTCAATCCTTTGAGAATTAAGCCATTTGCTCGTTCCGCTTGTCCATTCGACTGAGGGTGGGCGACTGAAGCATAGTCGACTCGTGTACCCTGAGATGCGCAGAAGGCTCTGAATTCTTCGGAGTCGAAGTTTGACCCATTGTCTGTGATGATACTATGGGGAACTCCATATCTGAATACCAACTCCCTGATGAAGCTGACGACGGTGTTGGCATCCAGATTCTTGATGGGTTTAGCCTCAATCCACTTAGTGAACTTGTCGACTGCTACCAATACATGGGTGTAGCCGTGTCTGCCTGTTCTTAGTGGTCCAACCACATCCAACCCCCATACAGCGAAAGGCCAGACGAGTGGAATGGTCTTCAAGGCTGAGGCGGGCTTGTGTGACATATTGGAGTAGAATTGACATCCTTCACACTTGTCGACTATCTCTTTTGCCATCTCATTTGCTCTGGGCCAGTAGAAACCCGCTCAGTATGCTTTAGCCACGATGGTTCGAGAGGACGCATGATGGCCGCAGGTCCCCGAGTGGATGTCGTTGAGAATCATTCGACCTTCTTCCGGTGTTATGCATTTCTGGCTGACTCCAGTCACACTTTCTCTGTACAACTGTCCCCTCATGACGGTGAAGGCTTTGGATCAGCAGATGATCTCTCGAGCCTCTTCTTCATTCTCGGGGAGCTTTTTCCTCAGAATATAGGTTATATAGGGCACTGTCCAGTCGGGAGTGATGACCAGAACTTCCATGATTAAGTCGACCACAGCT
Source organism: Triticum dicoccoides (assembly GCF_002162155.2). Lineage (NCBI taxonomy): Eukaryota > Viridiplantae > Streptophyta > Magnoliopsida > Poales > Poaceae > Triticum > Triticum dicoccoides. The sequence goes on along the minus strand of NC_041381.1, from coordinate 53,584,984 downwards.
GGGACCTCGACTTCAGTCGGATCTGTGGCGTTTTTTGGCTGCGGGGCTTCCTCGGTGAAAGGATCTTCTTGAACCGACGGCGTGTGAACATGCTCCAAAAACACGCCACTCGGAATGGCTTCTCTTTTTGAACCTATCTTTGCCAAGTCAGCAGCTGCTTGATTTTTCAGTCGGGGAACGTGATGGAGCTCTAATCCCTCAAATTTCTTCTCCAGCTTTCTAACTGCATTGCAGTAACCAGTCATGGCTGGGCTTCTGACGTCCCACTCCTTCATCACCTGGTTGACCACTAAGTCCGAGTCACCATAGACCATGAGGCGACGAACGCCGAGTGAAATGGCCATACGCAACCCGTACAAGAGTGCTTCATATTCCGCTTCATTGTTGGAGGAATCAAAGTGAATCTAGAGTACATATCTGAGCTTATCTCCTCGGGGGGAAACCAAGACCACTCCGGCACCGGAACCATTCAACATTTTGGAGTCATCAAAGAACATAGTCCAGTGCTCCGAGTGAACTTGGGTCGGTAGCTGCTGTTCAGTCCACTCGGCGAGGAAATCTGCTATTGCTTCGGACTTGATAGCTTTCTTTGCCTCAAATCTGATATCTAGGGGAAGAAGTTCAATCGCCCATTTTGCCACTCGACCAGTTGCGTCTCTGTTGTGCAGAATCTCTAATAAGGGGGCGTCGGTGATGACTGTGATAATATGATCAGAGAAGTAGTCAGCAACTTTCTTCGTGGTCATATAAATCCCATATACAAGCTTCTTATAATGAGGGTATCGTTGCTTGGATGGGGTCGGGACTTCGGAAATGTAATATACTGGGTGCTGAACTTTGAAGGCTTTCCCTTCTTCTTCCCACTCGACCGTAAGTACAATACTGACGACTTGTCCTGTGGCTGCAATGTAAAGCAGCAAAGGCTCTTTGCTGATTGGGGCAGCAAGCACCGGCTGGGTGGAAAGCAGGGTTTTTAACTCTGCAAATGCTGCATCTACTTCTGGAGTCCACTCGAACTTGTCTGATTTCTTCATCAGTCGGTAAAGAGGCAATGCCTTTTCACCGAGGCGAGAGATGAATCGACTTAGCACGGCCAAGCATCCAGTAAGTTTCTGGACATCGTGCACACGTACGGGGCATTTCATTCGGAGTATAGTGCCAACTTTTTCTGGGTTGGCATCGATTCCTCGTTCAGAAACAAGAAAACCGAGTAACTTTCTGCCAGGAACTCCGAATGTGCACTTTGATGGATTAAGCTTGATATCATACCTCCTGAGGTTGGCAAATGTTTCAGCGAGGTCAGTCAGCAGGTCGGAACCTTTCCGTGACTTGACCACAATGTCATCCATGTACGCTTCCACATTCCGACTGATTTGAGTGAGCAAACACTTCTGAATCATCCTCATGAACGTGGCTCCGGCATTCTTGAGGCCGAATGGCATGGTGACATAACAGAAGCACCCGAATGGGGTGATGAAAGCCGTTTTGATCTCATCGGTTCCAAACAGACAGATCTGATGGTACCCGGAATAAGCGTCCAAGAAAGAAAGTCGCTCACATCCCGCAGTCGAGTCGACTATTTGGTTGATGCGGGGAAGAGGAAAATGATCTTTCGGGCAGGCCCGATTGATATGCTTGAAATCGATGCACATGTGAAGCGAATTGTCCTTTTTGGAACCATGACGACATTGGCGAGCCACTCGGAGTGGTAAATCTCTCGGATAAACTCTGTTGCTAGGAGCCGAGCCACTTCTTCACCAATGGCCTTCCTTTTCTGGACGGTGAACCGTCGCAGATGTTCTTTCACAGGTTTTGCCTTTGAATCAACTCGTAGGTGATGCTCAGCCAGTCCCCTGGGTACACCCGGCATGTCAGAAGGTTTCCATGCAAAGATGTCCCAGTTCTCATGGAGGAACTGGATGAGCGCTTCTTCCTATTTGGGGTCGAGTGTTGTGGAGATATGAGTCGGAGCAGCGTTAGGGTCGGTCGGGTGGATGTGAACGGGTTTTGTCTCACTGGACGACTGGAACGCTGATTCCGTAGCAGGCTTCTTGGCTCGCAACAAATCACTCGGGTCTGCATTCCTTTGGTGTTCCTGCCACTCTTCTACCACCATCTGAGCATCAGCGATCTTTGAGCCTTTCTGGAAGCACTCTTCTGCCTTCTTGCGGTTACTAGTGACAGTGATCACGCCTTTAGGGCCAGGCATCTTTAGTTTGAAGTACACGTAACATGGTCGAGCCATAAAACATGCATAAGCTGGCCCGCCCAAAATTGCATGATAGGCACTCTCGAAATCCACAACCTCAAATGTCAGCTTCTCTTTGCGGAAATTCTTTGAATCACCAAAAACTACATCGAGAGCAATCTGGCCGAGTGATGCGTCCTTCTTGCCAGGGATGACTCCATAAAAACTCATGTTGCTTGTGCTCAGCCTGGACATCGGAATGCCCATCCCTTTCAGCGTCTCAACATACAGTATATTCAAACTGCTGCCGCCGTCCATCAACACTTTGGTCAGTCGAGTGCCTTCAACGACGGGGTCGACCACCAGCGCTTGCCTCCCAGGGGTGGCTATGTGCGTGGGGTGGTCGGATTGGTCGAATGTAATGGCAGTCTAAGACCACTTTAGGTAATTGGATGTTGACGGAGCAACCATATTCACCTCCCGGTTTATAACTTTCAGTCGGTTTTTGCTCTCAACATCGGCAAAAATCATCAAGGTGGAATTGACCTACAGATATTCCTCGTCACTATCCTCCTTGTCCTCGACTTTGTCCGATTCTTTTTCTTTGTCCTTGGGCTGCTTCCCTTGGAACTGCTGTATCAGGAGTCGACACTATCGAGTGGTATGCTTCGGGTAGATGAAATTACCTTCTTTGTCTTTCTTGGTGTGGATGTGACATGGTAAATCGAACACATCGTTTCCTTCTTTATCTTTTACTTTCTTGGGGTTCCAAGGCCCCTTGGGTTTCCCTTTGAACTTCCCTTGGTTCAGGGCCAAGGCTTCTCCAGGAGCGGCTGGCTCGGCTTTACACTTTTGCTTCCGATTGGAATTTCCGGTGTCCTGGGCGACTGACTTGTGCTTGCCACTCCGGAGCCGATCCTCTTCCTCACCATTGGCATATTTGGTGGCTATTTCCATCATTCGACTCAGAGACATGTCTCCGGTTCGACCGAATTTCAGGCTTAGCTCTTTGTACTTTACGCCCTCCTTGAAGGCGCAAACTGCCTGGTGATCCGATACATTCTCTATTGTGTGATGCAGCGTGATCCACCTCTGGATGTAATCCCTCAGAGTCTCATTCGACTTCTGAACAAAAGATTGCAGCTCTGTCAACCCCGCCGGCCGCTTGCACGTTCCTTCGAACGTCCTGACAAACACTCGGGAGAGGTCCTCCCATGTGTAGATGCTGCTGGGTGTCAGCTGATTCAGCCATGCCCTGGCTGACCCTTCCAACATGAGAGGCAGATGCTTCATGGCCACCTCGTCATTTCCACCGCCGATCTGAACAGCCACTCGGTAGTCCTCAAGCCAAGTATCGGGCTTGGACTCACCGTTGAACTTGCTAACTCCAGTCGCCAACCTGAAGTTGGGAGGAATCACCACGGCTCTGATGGCTCTGCTGAAACACTCGGGTCCGGAGACGCGCACTCGGCTGCTGGTGGGTACATCTCTGACATTACCCTCTCTGTGGGCTCTGTTCCGGTCGACCAGACCTTGAACGATGATGGATCTCTCATCAAAACCTGGTTCCCTGGGGTCGACTGGAATTCTTCGCCCGCCACTGTACTGGCGCCTATCATCCTGTTGTCGAGGCATATATGATCCACCCCTCCGGGGAGGAGTGGGCACCCGACATCAATCGTTGCGATCGACTCGGTGATCATCCTGCTCATAGTTCCTGTACGGATCGTGTCGGTCACCATGCCCTTCATGCCTCGGGGGCGATCTGGGGCTATGAGCTGATTGGACAGTATTCGCCGCCACGGACCTGCTATGAATCCTGTTCCGCGACTGTGACACAGCTGAATTCTGATCTCCAGCTGCTCGGAGCAAATTCCTGATCTGCATCAAGCCTCTGCCAGCCTTTGACTGGGAAGGCTGAATCGATTCTGCTATACGTGTCGCAGCTGCCAAATTCTGGATTGGAGTGCGGTATACCTGAGTCGGAGGTTTAAAGATTTGGCGTCGACTGGTGTCTGGAATCTGTTGCCGCGCGCGCTCGTCGAGTGCCTGCTGAAGGTTCTCCAGTCGGGTGCGCTCAGCCAGGTTGGCCAAGTGCGCGTCCTCTAAGGCGCGAGCCTCAGGGGTTTCTCCAACGATCGGAGTATGAAGCGCATCCATGTTCCGGCGGCGAAGCTCTTCCCTCTGCTGCGAGTCGAGGGGCTCGGGGCGGTACTCCTCATGGTCGTGCGACGGGTCGCCTCCGCCGTTGCCTCCCTCGGCGCCAGGAAAGCCGGGGGGAACGTGCGGTCCATTGACCATCAGGACCTTCGCCGCTGGATCACTGCTGTCGCATTCAGATGCAGTCTCTGCGGAGCCAGTCGACAGGTCGAACATGCCTTAGAGAGATTCGTCGTGCTCGATTGCCGCGACTTGGGCAGTGGTCGACTAGCGAGCCACTACGTGCCTCACCCATCGCTGAAGCCTCGACCGACCGGAGCGCTTATGCCGGTGGGAAGCTGGGAGGGCGGATGACACGAAAACCGGCCGATACTGAGTCAACGGCTGCCGCAGAAGGACGCCGCAGACGCATGCTCGAAAGTGCGTAGCCCCGCGGACCGGGAGCGCATCCACGTCGAGCGGAGCCTCCTGCAGCCAGGCAGAGTCGTCGGCGACGAATGTGAGCGCGCCGAGACGGATCTCGCGGCCCTCAACCAAAACTCCACCTGAAACCATGATGATGGGAATTGAAAAGATTGCAACTTCTCCAACAAGTCACTAAGACACCTGCCCCACGGTGGGCGCCAACTGTCGTGGTTCTAAGTCTGACAGTAGAATGGGTGGTAGGTATGGAGAGGCAAGATCCTAGCTATGAAGCAGTTGTGCACACAGGTGTTTTACGAGTTCAGGCCCTTCTCGGAGGAAGTAACAGCCCTACGTCTCGGAGCCCGGAGGCGGTCGACTGGATTATGTGTGTGAGAGTTACAGGGGTGCGAACCCTTCTACCAGTGGAGGGGGTGGCTTATATAGATGACGCCAAGACCCAAGCCAGCCCACGTAGCAGAGGGTTAAAGTACATTAAGGTCTGGCGTTACTGGTAACGCCCTACATAAAGTGCCATCATGACCATTAAGACTACTTAATTACAGACCGTTTGGATATAGAGTATATCCTGAATTCCTGGTGGTCGAGTGAGTCTTCATGGTCGAGTGTCTTCAGGTTCGTCGAGTGTCTTCTAGTCCGTCGAGTGGAGTTCCTCTTGGTCGACTGGAAGACGGCTTCTTCTAAGAGATGTCTTTGGGGAGGGTACCTTGGTCAGGTTCATGACCCTACCCTAGGTACATGACTCCATCACCGCCCACGGAGGCGGATGAGGGGGTTAGGCGAGCGGATAGGTATAAATCCGTTCCGAGTTTTGCCTAAAAATTGGGGAGAATTTCACTTCCCCGGCCTCTGCATCAACTAGGGATGCATACGGCCATTTTAGTATGAGTACCAAGATAAACATGGTCCTCAGAATTTTTTTAAATGAGTATCAAGATATTTTTTGATGAGTGGTTTCACCACACACCAAACTTGATCCTCAATAAATGGGGGAAAACCCTTATGCATCACCTGTCAATTCTAGAAACTGAACTCTACGAAGTACTGAATGTGTTCTGCTTTAAGAAAAATACCAACTTCTAGTTTAAACGATCATTTGATTCAGCTCACTTGCACTCAAGCGAACCGCAGCCATACTAAGTCCACCCAAGATACATACAGATCAGTTATTGGAAAAGCTCATAGGACAGTACCACCGCAAAAACATATCATTCGAAACATTCGAAAGGTCAAACTGGAAATTTCATGCCAGTTGAACATTATCAGGGAAAAAATAGGTACAACATGGAGGCACAGCTCATGAATTCAGGCACAATCACATAATCTACAACTCACAAAAATGAAACATCCCACCAACAACACAGTTATGAATGCTCCAGCGTCAACAAGTCACTACGTCAAGACAGGCAACCTCATCTCAAGAGGCTTTATGCAATTGTTCATGAGATGTCTTGACAGCACAATTTTTACACCTACCAGGCCTCATTGGTTGCTTTGGAGCGTCGCCCCTGTCAAGGCATGTTGTTTTCTTATATGACCGTTTTTCTAATAGATACTACAAAATCTTGTCCACTTGTTGAGTCCTTGATATGGTGCTTTCTCCTTACTGGTTGTTGGATGACTGGCTTCTTTTCTTTGAGCCGCAGCAAACATCCTACCATTCCTTTTATCGAATTGTTGTATATGTCCTAAATCTTCTCCAACGGCTTGGTACTCCAGCTAACTTACAACAATTCCATTCTCTGCAACCCTATCCTCCAGCCCTAGTCCGTCTCAAACCTCGTCGAGTGCTGCGTCTCCTACATAATCAGTTAATCACCTTCAATAGAGCCATTAGTTTGCTGTACGCATCCACACTTTGTGTCTCCTGGATGCACCCGCTCCCTTGCATGCATATACATATTGAAGTGCCTGTAAGTGAATGGTCGTTTGTACATCTGGTCCTTCTGGTATTGGGTCAGGTGAGCTGCGTCACGTCCCGAGAACCCCTCATCCATCTTTTAAAATATACATCGCGGGTGTTTGCTTAACATGGATGAAGTCAAGCACCTGCGCGTCATGCATACTCCATTTCGCAATGTGGATTTATAAAAATGTGGTAATTTGGATGTACTATTTAGCTACCATTCATCAAGCAAGACCTCATTTAGCAATGTCAAAACAATTGCGGCAGCATTTGAATGTGGTAATTTGAAGTACCACATCCATACCAAAATATAAGACATTTTTGTAGTCTAATTACTAATTAGTCTACAAAATCGTCTTATATTCTGGTACGAAGGTAATAGTATTTAGTTACCATTCATCAAGCAAGACTAAATTTGAATGTTGCACATATTGCCTACTCACCGTACCGTACATGAATTTGGTCCTCTCTACCTTCAATCTGCTCTTCTCATACCGTATGCCAAAACCCTTCTCCCATGAATAAAGGTTATAGAAATCACACGCCTCGTCCAATGTATCAAAGCTGGTCCCAAGCCTCCGCACTATCACATCATCTCCAGGACTTTCGGCAAAGCTCATTATAGCTGTCTCCAGTGATTTTGTCCTCGAAGGACATGGGTCCCTCCCTAGGGCAGTTGAATGAACCCTAACTCTGCAAACATGACCCAAACAAAATAAGTTGTTGAGAAAATTATGAGCCATTAAGAAGGACATGGGAGCATCATTGTCGCTAGTTGTAGAGTACACACGAGCATACACTAAGAAGCGGTGAAAATCAAAGGGATGGGTTTGCACTGCAGTCTCACCTCTTTGTCCACTTGGGAGACTCTAGATTAACTTTACCAGTTGATTGTTGAGAGACAATGGGAGAGCTCCTCTTTCCCTTGACAGGGCCATCCAAAGCTGCCACCAGTTGCGCTTCCCCGCTCGCTGCTTCAATCGCAGAACAATCCATGGTCGTCATGACCAGTTCGAGGCTCACCGAGACGGCCTACTCGCCCAGATCCAATGGTCGTTCCATGTCATCCATGCCCTCGACTAGCAGGAACCTGGGCATTGGGGGTGGGGAATCTATTACCAAAAAATGCGGCGACCGATCTAAGTCGCTGAAACGAGGATTAACAAAAGAAACGCACATGTTGACCGGCTGCATGAGAAACTCCATAGCCACCGCTCTTTGGTTTCTCCTAGCACAGAGGCAAGAACTTCGACTGCCCTCGTCGCTCCTTTCCTCCCTACCGCCGCCGACGGGCGCCCCCGGCGCTGGCCGGGTGGTGTTGGCGGCGGCGGTGGTGCCCCTCGGCCTGATGACGGCCAGGCGTCCCGGCGCGGTGGCCGGCGGCTCGCACGGTGGTGGCACGGGCCCCATCTGGGTCCTAGCAGGCCGGCCCCCGGCGTGGCTTCGTCGTCGTCTGTGTGGTGAGGTGGTGGAGCAGCTCGGACAGGGGGCGGCGACGCTGACGGCATGCTAGCTGCGGCGCGGAGGCGGGAGTTGTCCGGGTCTCTGAGGGCCCGGCCGGGCCTGTGGGGCCACGGGCCCGGCAGACTCCCGCTTTGGCGTCCGGTCGGCTACCGTCGTGGACGGTGGAGGTGGGGCCCTCCAGTATGCTGACGGTGCTGCTGCGCTTGTCCCGGCTCCCCTTCCTTTTTGTGCAGGCCATCTTCGCGGTGCCGTGGTGAGACAACGTGGGAAGCTTCGTGTCCGTGTGCGCAGGGTGGTGGTCGGTTTGATGGCGAGCTCCGGAGTGCCTGAGGGGGAGGATGGAATCGGGAGAAATCCCTGTTGGCTTAGCCGACACCGACGTGGTGGCGCCTGAGGGTGCCATCGGACCTTCCTGGAGGGCGTCGGGGCTACCCTTCTTCTTTCCTCAATGTGTACCGGGGGAAACCCTTGGCAGCAGCGTCGTCATCGTCGCGTCCCTTCTTGGAGGTGTTGATTGGTACCGGCGCTTCAGAGCACTAGTAGAAAACAGGGCTACCGTTTGGCCCTGGCCAGCCCATTAGTCCCGGTTCTTCAAGAACCGGGACCAATGGGGGGTATTAGACCCGGTTCGTGAGCCCGGGGGGCCAGCCGGGGCCTCGTGGGCATTGGTCCCGGTTCGTGTAGAACCATTTGTCCCGGTTCGAGCCATGAACCGGGACCAATGGTCCTCGCTGCTGGCCCACAACCATTGGTCCTCGTTTGTGGCATGAACCGGGACAGAAGGGGTGGCTTTAGTCCCGGTTCATGCCACGAACCAGGACAAATAACTTGCCTATATATACCCATCGCCGCGGCAGAGCACTCCACAGTGCTCTGTTTTTTCAATCCGGCGAGGAAAGGGCATTTGGGTGCTCTAGTTCACCTCCTATGCACATGAGGTGTTCTATGAAATGCCCGAGCCACACTAGTTAAGCTTTCTCCTCTCGAAGCTCGACCTAGGAGCTCCATTTTTTTCGAGATTTGTCTAGATTTAGGGGTCCGTCACGCCCCGTCCCCGTTTTCACCGCCGTTGATCGCCCGCGCTTATCTCGTCGCGGGCACCACTATGGTGAGCCTCTTGTTCTTATCTTCTTTATGATACTTGTCTGATTTTCTTACTTTAGATAGATATTTATCTGATTTTCTTAATTTTGACACACATAATTATATGTAATGCACACAGATGAACCGGCAATGGATGTATGGTGACAGACAGACCTCCGAGTACATTAAGGGCGTGCATATTTTTCTCGAAGTGGCTGAGGCAAACAAGCAGAATGATTTTATGTGTTGTCCATGCAGTAAATGTGGGAATATGAAGTCTTACTCTGACCGAAAAATCCTTCACACCCACCTGCTTTACAAGGATTTCATGCCACACTATAATGTTTGGACGAGGCACGGAGAAATACGGGTTATGATGGAAGACATCAAAGAAGAAGAGGACGATGACAACTATGTGCCCCCTGAATACGGTGATGCTGCAACGGGGGGAGCTGCTGAAGATCAAGAGGAACCAGACGATGTGCTCGATGATGCTGCAACGGGGGAAGCTGCTGAAGATCAAGAGAAACCAGACGATGTGCCCGATGATGATCTCCGTCGGGTCATTGTCGATGCAAGGACGCAATGCGAAAGTCAAAAGGAGAAGCTAAAGTTTGATTGCATGTTAGAGGATCACAAAAAAAAGTTGTACCCCAATTGTGAAGATGGCAACACAAAGCTGGGTACCGTACTGGAATTGCTGCAGTGAAAGGCAGAGAATGCTGTGCCTGACAAAGGATTTGAGAAGCTACTGAAAATATTGAAGAAGAAGCTTCCAAAGGATAATGAATTGCCCGACAGTACGTACCCAGCAAAGAAGGTCGTATGCCCTCTAGGATTGGAAGTGCAGAAGATACATGCATGCCCTAATGACTGCATCCTCTACCGTGGTGCGTATGAGGATTTGAACGCATGCCCGGTATGCGGTGCATTGCGGTATAAGATCAGATGAGATGACCCTGGTGATGTTGATGGCGAGCCCCGCGGGAAGAGAGTTCCTGCGAAGGTGATGTGGTATGCTCCTATAATACCACGGTTGAAACGACTGTTCAGAAACAAAGAGCATGCCAAGTTGATGCGATGGCACAGTGAGGACCGTAAGAAAGACGGGAAGTTGAGAGCACCCGTTGACAGGTCGCAGTGGAGAAAAATCGAGAGAGAGTACTGGGTTGAGTTTACACTTGACCCAAGGAACGTATGGTTTGGTTTAAGCATGGATGGCATTAATCCTTTCGGGGAGCAGAGCAACAATCACAGCAGCTGGCCCGTGACTCTATGTATGTATAACCTTCCTCCTTGGATGTGCATGAAGCGGAAGTTCATTATGATGCCAGTTCTCATCCAAGGCCCTAAGCAACCCGGCAACGATATTGATGTGTACCTAAGGCTATTATTTGAAGAACTTTTACAGCTGTGGAATGGAAACGGTGTATGTGCGTGGGATGAGCACAAACAGGAGGAATTTAACCTGCACGCGTTGCTGTTTGTAACCATCAACGATTGGCCCGCTCTCAGTAACCTTTCAGGACAGACAAATAAGGGATACCACGCATGCACGCACTGTTTAGCTGACACCGAAAGTATATACCTGGGAAACTGCAGGAAGAATGTGTACCTGGGCCATCATCGATTTCTTCCGACCAACCATCAATGTCAAAAGAAAGGCAAGAATTTCAAAGGCGAGGCAGATCACCGGAAGAAGCCTGCCATGCGTACCGGTGATCACGTACTTGCTATGGTCAATGATTTATACGTAATCTTTGGAAAGGGTCCCGGCGGACTAGCTGTTCCGAGTGACGCTGGGGGACACGCACCCATGTGGAAGAAGAAATCTATATTTTAGGACCTACCCTACTGGAAAGACCTAGAGGTCCGCTCTTCGATCAACGTGATGCATGTGACGAAGAACCTTTGCGTCAACTTGCTAGGCTTCTTGGGCGTGTATGGGAAGACAAAAGATATAGCTGAGGCACGGGAGGACCTGCAACGTTTGCAGGAAAAATACGGCATGCCTCCAAAGCAGTATGAAGGTCCTGCCAGCTACGCTCTTACCAAAGAAGAGAAGGAAATCTTCTTTGAATGCCTGCTTAGTATGAAGGTCCCGACTGGCTTCTCGTCGAATATAAAGGGAATAATAAATATGGCAGAGAAAAAGTTTCAAAACATAAAGTCTGATGACTGCCACGTGATTATGTTGCAACTACTTCCGGTTGCATTGAGGGGGCCTCTACCGGAAAACGTCCGATTAGCCATTGTGAAGCTATGTGCATATCTCAATGCAATCTCTCAGAAGGTGATCGATCCAGAAATCATACCAAGGCTAAGGAGTGATGTGGTGCAATGTCTTGTCAGTTTCGATCTGGTGTTCCCACCATCCTTCTTCAATATCATGACGCACGTCCTAGTTCATCTAGTTGACGAGATTGTCATTCTGGGCCCCGTATTTCTACACAATATGTACCACTTTGAGAGGTTCATGGGAGTCCTAAAGAAATATGTCCGTAACCGCGCTAGGCTAGAAGGAAGCATCTCCATGGGCCATCAAACAGAGGATGTCATTGGGTTTTGTGTTGACTTCATTCCTGACCTTAAGAAGATAGGTCTCCCTAAATTGTGGTATGAGGGGGGACTGACTGGAAAAGGCACGCTTGGAGGGGAGACAATAATTGAAGGAAATATGCCCTAGAGGCAATAATAATGTTATTATTTATTTCCTCATATCATGATAAATGTTTATTATTCATGCTAGAATTGTATTAACCGGAAACATGATACATGTGTGAACACATAGACAAACTTAATGTCACTAGTATGCCTCTACTTGACTAGCTCATTAATCAAAGATGGTTATGTTTCCTAACCATAGACATGTGTTGTCATTTGATTAAAGAGATCACATCATTAGGAGAATGATGTGATTGACTTGACCCATTCCGTTAGCCTAGCACTTGATCATTTAGTATGTTGCTATTGCTTTCTTCATGACTTATACAAAGTTCCTACAACTATGAGATTATGCAACTCCCGTTTACCGGAGGAACACTTTATGTGCTACCAAACGTCACAACGTAACTGGGTGATTATAAAGGAGCTCTACAGGTGTCTCCAAAGGTAGATGTTGAGTTGGCGTATTTCGAGATTAGGTTTTCTCACTCCGATTGTCGAAGAGGTATCTCTGGGCCCTCTCGGTAATGCACATCACTATAAGCCTTGCAAGCAATGTGGCCAATGAGTTGGTTACGGAATGATGCATTACGTAATGAGTAAAGAGACTTGCCGGTAACGAGATTGAACTAGGTATTGGATACCGACGATCAAATCTCGGGCAAGTAACATACCCATGACAAAGGGAACAACATATGTTGTTATGCGGTTTGACCGATAAAGATCTTCATAGAATATGTAGGAGCCAATATGAGCATCCAGGTTCCGCTATTGGTTATTGACCGGAAACAGTTCTAGGTCATGTCTGCATAGTTCTCGAGCCCATAGGGTCCGCAGGCTTAACGTTACGATGACAGTTTTATTATGAGTTTATAAGTTTTGATGTACTGAAGGTTGTTCGGAGTCCCGGATGTGATCACGGACATGACGAGGAGTCTCGAAATGGTCGATACATAAAGATTGATATATTGGATGACTATATTCGGACACCGGAAGTGTTCTGGGTGATTTCAGAGAAAACCAGAGTGCCGGAGGGTTACCGGAGGGTTACCGGAATCCCCCCGGGAACTAATGGGCCTTATTGGGCCCTAGTGGAGAAAGAGAGGGGCCGGCCAGGGCAAGAGGCGCGCCCCCTCCCCTTGAGTCCGAATAGGACAAGGAAGGGGGGGCCGCCCCCCTTGCCTTTCCCCTCTCCCACTCCTTCCTTCTCCCTCCTTCTTGGACTAGGAAAGGGAGGGGCAAACCTACTTGGAGTAGGTTTCCCCCTCCTAGGGCGTGCCACCTCCTTGGCCGGCCCCTCCTCCCCCCCCTTTATATACGGAGGTGGGGGGCACCTCTAGACACACAAGTTGATCTTCGTGATCGTTCCTTAGCCGTGTGCGGTGCCCCCCTCCACCATATTCCACCTTGGTCATATCGTTGCGGTGCTTAGGCGAAGGCCTGCGTCAGTAGAACATCATCATCGTGACCATGCCGTCGTGCTGACGGAACTCATCCCCGACACCCTGCTGGATCAGAGTCCGGGGATCGTCATCGAGCTGAACGTGTGCTGAACTCGGAGGTGCCGTATGTTCGGTACTTGGATCGGTCGGATCGTGAAGACGTACGACTACATCAACTGTGTTGTCATAACGCTTCCGCTTTCGGTCTACGAGGGTACGTGGACACACTCTCCCCTCTCGTTGCTATGCATCACCATGATCTTGCGTGTGCGTAGGAATTTTTTTGAAATTACTACGTTCCCCAACAGTGGCATCCGAGCCTAGGTTTTATGCGTTGATGTTATATGAACGAGTAGAACACAAGTGAGTTGTGGGCGATACAAGTCATACTGCTTACCAGCATGTCATACTTTGGTTCGGCGGTATTGTTGGATGAAGCGGCCCGGACCGACATTACGCGTATGCTTACGCGAGACTGGTTTTACCGCCGTGCTTTGCACACAGGTGACTAGCGGGTGTCTGTTTCTCCAACTTTAGTTGAACCGAGTGTGGCTACGCCCGGTCCTTGCGAAGGTTAAAACAACACTAACTTGACGAACTATCATTGTGGTTTTGATGCATAGGTAAGAACGGTTCTTGCTCAGCCCGTAGCAGCCACGTAAAATATGCAACAACAAAGTAGAGGACGTCTAACTTGTTTTTGCAGGACATGTTGTGATGTGATATGGTCAAGACGTGATGCTATATTTTATTGTATGAGATGATCATATTTTGTAACCGAAGTTATCGGCAACTGACAGGAGCCATATGGTTGTCGCTTTATTGTATGAAATGCAAACGCCCTGTAATTGCTTTACTTTATCGCTAAGCGGTAGCGATAGTCGTAGAAGCAATAGATGGCATAACGACAACGATGCTACGATGGAGAACAAGGTGTCGCGCCGGTGACGATGGTGATCATGACGGTGCTTCGGAGATGGAGATCACAAGCACAAGATGATGATGGCCGTATCATATCACTTATATTGATTGCATGTGATGCTTATCCTTTATGCATCTTATCTTGCTTTGATTGACGGTAGCATTTTACGATGATCTCTCACTAAATTTTCAAGAAGTGTTCTCCCTGAGTATGCACCGTTGCGAAAGTTCTTCGTGCTGAGACACCACGTGATGATCGGGTGTGATAGGCTCTACGTTCAAATACAACGGGTGCAAAACAGTTGCACACGCGGAATACTCAGGTTAAACTTGACGAGCCTAGCATATACAGATATGGCCTCAGAACACGGAGACCGAAAGGTCGAACGTGAATCATATAGTAGATATGATCAACATAGTGATGTTCACCATTGAAACTACTCCATCTCACGTGATGATCGGACATGGTTTAGTTGATTTGGATCACGTGATCACTTAGATGACTAGAGAAATGTCTGTCTAAGTGGGAGTTCTTAAGTAATATGATTAATTGAACTTAAATTTATCATGAAATTAGTACCTGATAGTATTTTGCTTGTCTATGTTTGTTGTAGATAGATGGCTCGTGCTGTTATTCCGTTGAATTTTAATGCGTTCCTTGAGAAAGCTAATTTGAAAGATGATGGTAGCAATTACACAGACTGGGTCCGTAACCTGAGGATTATCCTCATTGCTGCACAGAAGAATTACGTCCTGGAAGCACCGCTGGGTGCCAGGCCTGCTGTAGATGCAACTGACGACGTTAAGAACGTCTGGCAGAGCAAAGCTGATGACTACTCGATAGTTCAGTGTGCCATGCTTTACGGCTTAGATACGGGTCTTCAACGATGTTTTGAACGTCATGGAGCATATGAGATGTTCCAGGAGTTGAAGTTAATATTTCAAGCAAATACCCGGATTGAGAGATATGAAGTCTCCAATAAGTTCTATAGCTGTAAGATGGAGGAGAATAGTTCTGTCAGTGAACACATACTCAAAATGTCTGGGTATAATAATCACTTGATTCAACTGGGAGTTAATCTTCCTGATGATAGTGTCATTGACAGAATTCTTCAATCACTACCACCAAGCTACAAGAGCTTCGTGATGAACTATAATATGCAAGGGATGGACAAGACTATTCCCGAGCTCTTCGCAATGCTAAAGGCTGCGGAGGTAGAAATCAAGAAGGAGCATCAAGTGTTGATAGTCAATAAGACCACCAGTTTCAAGAAAAAGGGCAAAGGGAAGAAGAAGGGGAACTTCAAGAAGAACATCAAACAAGTTGCTGCTCAAGAGAAGAAACCCAAGTCTGGACCTAAGCCTGAGACTGAGTGCTTCTACTGCAAGCATACTGGACACTGGAAGCGGAACTGGCCCAAGTATTTGGCGGATAAGAAGGATGGCAAAGTGAACAAAGGTATATGTGATATACATGTTATTGATGTGTACCTTACTAATGCTCGCAGTAGTACCTGGGTATTTGATATTGGTTCTGTTGCTAATATTTGCAACTCGAAACAGGGACTACGGATTAGGCGAAGATTGGCTAAGGACGAGGTGACGATGCGCGTGGGAAATGGTTCCAAAGTCGATGTGATCGCGGTTGGCACGCTACCTCTACATCTACCATCGGGATTAGTTTTAGACCTGAATAATTGTTATTTAGTGCCAGCATTGAGCATGAACATTATATCTGGATCTTGTTTGATGCGAGACGGTTATTCATTTAAATCAGAGAATAATGGTTGTTCTATTTATATGAGTAATATATTTTATGGTCATGCACACTTACAGAGTGGTCTATTTTTATTAAATCTCGATAGTAGTGATACACATATTCATAATGTTGAAGCCAAAAGATGCAGAGTTGATAATGATAGTGCAACTTATTTGTGGCACTATCGTTTAGGTCATATCGGTGTAAAGCGCATGAAGAAACTCCATACTGATGGACTTTTGGAATCACTTGATTATGAATCACTTGGTACTTGCGAACCGTGCCTCATGGGCAAGATGACTAAAACGCTGTTCTCCGGAACTATGGAGCGAGTAACTGGTTTGTTGGAAATCATACATACTGATGTATGTGGTCCAATGAATATTGAGGCCCGCGGCGGGTATCGTTATTTTCTCACCTTCACAGATGATTTGAGCAGATATGGGTATATCTACTTGATGAAACACGAGTCTGAAACATTTGAAAAGTTCAAAGAATTTCAGAGTGAAGTCGAAAATCATCGTAACAAGAAATAAAATTTCTACAATCTGATCGTGGAGGAGAATATTTGAGTTACGAGTTTGGTTTACATTTGAAACAATGCGGAATAGTTTCGCAACTCACGCCACCCGGAACACCACAACAAAATGGTGTGTCCGAACGTCGTAATCGTACTTTATTGGATATGGTGCGATCTATGATGTCTCTTACTGATTTACCGCTATCGTTTTGGGGTTATGCTTTAGAGACGGCCGCATTCACGTTAAATAGGGCACCATCAAAATCTGTTGAGACGACGCCTTATGAACTGTGGTTTGGCAACAAACCAAAGTTGTCGTTTCTTAAAGTTTAGGGCTGCGATGCTTATGTGAAGAAACATCAACCAGATAAGCTCAAACCCAAATCGGAGAAATGTGTCTTCATAGGATACCCAAAAGAGACTATTGGGTACACCTTCTATCACATATCTGAGGGCAAGATTTTCGTTGCTAAATTCGGATCCTTTCTAGAGAAGGAGTTTCTCTCGAAAGAAGTGAGTGGGAGGAAAGTAGAACTTGATGAGGTAACTGTACCTGCTCCCTTATTGGAAAGTAGTTCATCACAAGAACCGGTTCTTGTGACAACTACACCAATTAGTGAGGAAGCTAATGATATTGATCATGAAACTTCAGATCAAGTTTCTACTGAACCTCGTAGGTCTACCAGAGTAAGATCCGCACAAGAGTGGTACGGTAATCCTATTCTGGAAGTCATGTTGCTTGACCATGACGAACCTACGAACTATGAGGAAGCGATGATGAGCCCAGATTCCGAAAAATGGCTTGAAGCCATGAAATCTGAGATAGGATCCATGTATGAGAACAAAGTATGGACTTTGGTTGACTTGCCCGATGATCGGCAGGCCATTGAGAATAAATGGATCTTCAAGAAGAAGACTGACGCTGATGGTAATATAACTGTCTACAAAGCTCGACTTGTTACAAAAGGTTTTCGACAAGTTCAAGGGGTTGACTATGATGAGACTTTCTCACCCGTAGCGATGCTTAAGTCTGTCCGAATCATGTTAGCAATTGCCGCATTTTATGATTATGAAATTTGGCAAATGTAAAAACTGCATTCCTGAATGGTTTTCTGGAAGAAGAGTTGTATATGATGCAACCGGAAGGTTTTGTCGATCCAAAAGGTGCTAACAAAGTGTGCAAGCTCCAGCGATCCATTTATGGACTGGTGCAAGCATCTCGGAGTTGGAATAAATGCTTTGATAGTGTGATCAAAGCATATGGTTTTATACAGACTTTTGGAGAAGCCTCTATTTACAAGAAAGTGAGTGGGAGCTCTGTAGTATTCCTGATATTATATGTAGATGACATATTGTTAATTGGAAATGATATAGAATTTCTGGATATCATAAAGGGATACTTGAATAAAAGTTTTTCAATGAAGGACCTCAGTGAAGCTGCTTACATATTGGGCATCGAGATCTATAGAGATAGATCAAGACGCTTAATTGGACTTTCACAAAGAACATACCCTGATAAAGTTTTTGAAAAGGTTCAAAATGGATCAGGCAAAGAAAGGATTCTTGCCTGTATTGCAAGGTGTGAAGTTGAGTCAGACTCAATTCCCGACCAAAGCAGAAGATAGAGAGAAAATGAAAGATGTTCCCTATGCTTCAGCCATAGGCTCTATCATGTATGCAATGCTGTGTACCAGACCTGATATATGCTTAGCAATAAGCTTAGCAGGGAGGTACCAAAGTAATCCAGGAGTGGATCATTGGACAGCGGTCAAGAACATCCTGAAATACCTGAAAAGGACTAAGGATATGTTTCTCGTTTATGGAGGTGACAAAGAGCTAGTCATAAATGGTTATGTCGATGCAAGATTTGACACTGATCCGGAAGATTCTAAATCACAAACGGGATACGTGTTTTTGTTAAACGGTGGAGCTGTAAGTTGGTGCAGTTCTAAACAAAGCGTCGTGGCAGGATCTACATGCGAAGCGGAGTACATAGCTGCTTCGGAAGCAGCAAATGAAGGAATCTGGATGAAGGAGTTCATTTCCGATCTAGGTGTCATACCTAGTGCATCGGGACCGATGAAGATCTTCTGTGACAATACTGGTTCAATTTCCTTGACAAAGGAATCCAGATTTCACAAGAGGACCAAGAACATCAAGAGACGCTTCAATTCCATTTGGGACCAAGTCCAGGTGGGAGACATAGAGATTTGCAAGATACATACGGATCTGAATGTTGCAGACCCATTGACTAAGCCTCTTCCACGAGCAAAACATGATCAGCACCAAGACTCCATGGGTGTTAGAATCATTACTGTGTAATCTAGATTATTGACTCTAGTGCACGTGGGAGACTGAAGGAAATATGCCCTAGAGGCAATAATAAAGTTATTATTTATTTCCTCATATCATGATAAATGTTTATTATTCATGCTAGGATTGTATTAACCGGAAACATGATACATGTGTGAATACATAGGCAAACTTAATGTCACTAGTATGCCTCTACTTGACTAGCTCATTAATCAAAGATGGTTATGTTTCCTAACCATAGACATGTGTTGTCATTTGATTAAAGAGATCACATCATTAGGAGAATGATGTGATTGACTTGACCCATTCCATAAGCCTAGCACTTGATCGTTTAGTATGTTGCTATTGCTTTCTTCATGACTTATACAAAGTTCCTACAACTATGAGATTATGCAACTCCCGTTTACCGAGGAACACTTTGTGTGCTACCAAATGTCACAACGTAACTGGGTGATTATAAAGGAGCTCTCCAGGTGTCTCCAAAGGTAGATGTTGAGTTGGCGTATTTCGAGATTAGGTTTTGTCACTCCGATTGTCGGAGAGGTATCTCTGGGCCCTCTCAGTAATGCACATCACTATAAGCCTTGCAAGCAATATGGCCAATGAGTTGGTTACGGAATGATGCATTACATAACGAGTAAAGAGACTTGCCGGTAACGAGATTGAACTAGGTATTGGATACCGACGATCAAATCTCGGGCAAGTAAAATACCCATGACAAAGGGAACAACGTATGTTGTTATGCGGTTTGACCGATAAAGATCTTCATAGAATATGTAGGAGCCAATATGAGCATCCAGGTTCCGCTATTGGTTATTGACCGGAAACAGTTCTAGGTCATGTCTGCATAGTTCTCGAGCCCATAGGGTCCGCAGGCTTAACGTTACGATGACAGTTTTATTATGAGTTTATAAGTTTTGATGTACTGAAGGTTGTTCGGAGTCCCGGATGTGATCACGGACATGACGAGGAGTCTCGAAATGGTCGATACATAAAGATTGATATATTGGATGACTATATTCGGACACCGGAAGTGTTCCGGGTGATTTCAGAGAAAACTAGAGTGCCGGAGGGTTACCGGACCCCCCCCCCCGGGAACTAATTGGCCTTATTGGGCCCTAGTGGAGAAAGAGAGGGGCCGGCCAGGGCAAGAGGCGCGCCCCCTCCCCTTGAGTCCGAATAGGACAAGGAAGGGGGGGGGGCGCCCCCCTTGCCTTTCCCCTCTCCCCCTCCTTCCTTCCCCCTCCTTCTTGGACTAGGAAAGGGAGGGGCAAACCTACTTGGAGTAGGTTTCCCCCTCCTAGGGCGCGCCACCCCCTTTGCCGGCCCCATCCTCCTCCACCCCTTTATATACGGAGGAGGGGGCACCTCTAGACACACAAGTTGATCTTCGTGATCGGTCCTTAGCCGTGTGCGGTGCCCCCTCCACCATATTCCACCTCGGTCACATCGTTGCGGTGCTTAGGCGAAGCCCTGCGTCGGTAGAACATCATCATCGTCACCACGCCTTCGTGCTGACGGAACTCATCCCCAACACCCTGCTGGATCGGAGTCCGGGGATCGTCATCGAGCTGAACGTGTGCTGAACTCGGAGGTGCCGTACATTCGGTACTTGGATCGGTCGGATCGTGAAGACGTACGACTACATCAACCGCGTTGTCATAACGCTTCCGCTTTCGGTCTACGAGGGTATGTGGACACACTCTCCCCTCTCGTTGCTATGCATCACCATGATTTTGCGTGTGCGTAGGAATTTTTTTGAAATTACTACATTCCCCAACAATAATATGCAGGGACGGATATTCTTGGTCTCAAGCACACTACACAGTTCTATAGAACTCTACCTTGGTGACCCCTTATGTCGATGAACACAAGAACAGTCTGCGCTCCAAACACCCGGAGGAGTGCGACGACTGGATTACATGTGAACACATCAGGACTTTCAGCAGTTGGTTGGAAACACGTCTCGGAGATGAAAACACTGTTTGTGATGAGTTGTACTTGTTGTTCAGGGGACCATCCTCGACTGTTACGATTTGGAAAGGATACGAGATAAATGGGAGTATATTTTACACGATCGCCCAAGATCAAAAGAGCACCAACCAAAACAACGGTGTTCGCTTTGATGCAGCCACCGAGAGGGGAAAGGACACATATTATGGTTACATAGTGGACATATGGGAACTTGACTATGGAGTAGATTTTAAGGTCCCTTTGTTTAAGTGCAAATGGGTCAATCTGTCAGGAGGCGGGGTACAGGTAGACCCACAGTACGGAATGACAACAATGGATCTAAACAATCTTGGGTACACTGACGAACCGTTCGTCCTAGCCAATGATGTGGCACAAGTTATCTATGTGAAGGACATGTCTACCAAACCGAGAAAAAGAAAAAAATAAGGAAGCGAATACATCATACGATGAGCCAAAGCGCCACATAGTTCTTTCAGGAAAAAGGGACATCGTGGGAGTGGAGGGCAAGGCAGACATGTCCGAAGATTATGAAAAGTTTCATGTAATTCCTCCCTTCAAAGTCAAGGCTGACCCAAGCATCCTGATAAATGATGAAGATTATCCATGGTTACGACGCAATAAGGAAAGGACACAAGCGAAGAAAAAGTGAAGACTTTCTCCACAACTATTATGATGATACCATGCCAACTTTCAACCTTTTTGTAGTTCATTTGAAATGCATGTTGTCACAGATGAGTTTCCATATGAAATCCCGATACTTTGAAAGAGATTGTCCGTTTTGTACACGAAGTGCATCTAGTTTTTGCCGTAACCCTCTCAACTTTCTTGCATATGCTATGTGGATGAAATTATGATACCATGCCAAAATAAAAGAGAGGCGCAATGCTCACCTGCACGTTGCTTAGCTTCAGGCGAACGTGCAGGTGAGCACGACGCTTCTCCCTTCATCGTCTCTACACTCAGGGCTTATAAACCGCTGCGAGTGCCTCTCGCTTGGCAAGGTGGGACTAAAAAACAGCTGCAGAAAGAATCAACTAAAAAACTCTTTTACCGGTTCATGCCACGAACCGGTACTAAAAGGTGCTCGTGGGGCCCCAGCCTTAAAACCTGTACCAAATAAAATGCCTTTGTAACAGCCTTAGAACTGGTACTAAAGGAATGAACTAAAAGGTTTTATAAACCTCTTGTATTATTGAAACTAAAATTATATAGAATTTTGTTACAAACTTTAATATCAAAAAGAATTATCATAAAAGAAAATAAATAAGTAATTAGAATTTTGTTCAAAACATTAAAAGCAAAAAGAATTATCATAAAAGAAAACAAATAAGTAATTAGAATTTTGTTGCAAACTTTAATAGCAAAAAAAATTATCATAAAAAAGTAATTAGAAACAAAAAAAAGCAAAAAAAAAACTGGGAAAAAAATAAAAAAAGTGCCACCTACAGGGCCACCACAAACTATAATATCAAAAAGAATTATCATAAAAAAAATAAGTAATTAAAATTTTGTTAAAAACATTAAAAGCAAAAAGAATTATCATAAAAGAAAATAAATAAGTAATTAGAATTTTGTTACAAACTTTAATAGCAAAAAGAATTATCGTAGAAGAAAATAAATAAGTAATTAGAAACAAAAAAGAAAGCAAAAAACTGGGATTTTTTTTTAAAAAGTGCCACCTATAGGGCCACCACGGCCTGCATACGACTAGAAACCCATTACTAGGGCCAGGATGCAGGCCCACAGTAGGCCCAATAGGCCCACAAGCACAGAGAATGATTTTAGGCCCGTAAGCCTGCAGTAGAGAGGAGCTCAAAGTGGTAGGTTCGGCAAGACTTATAAACCACTCTGAGCCCCTCTCGGCTAGCGAGGTGGGACTAAACATAGCACCGGACCGTGCTAGCACACGACCTTTGGTCCCGGTTGATGCCACCAACCGGGACTAAAGGGTGCATTGGTACCGGTTGGTGGCACCAACCGGGACCAATGCCTCTCTTTAGTCCCGGTTGGTGGCACTCGCGAAAATTTGGTTTAGTTCATTCTTCCCCGCCGCCCAACGCCGTCAGGCTGCCCGTCCATCTCCGCCTCGCCGTCGCCTTCGTCGCCCCGCGCCGCCCCGCCCCGGCCCGCGCCGCACCTCACCGTCGACCGTCGCCGCGCCGCCCCGCCCCGCGCCACACCTCGTCGTCGCCGTCACCATCGGCGTCGCCGTCCCCGATACCGTCGCAGTGAACAAAATTTTTGCTAATTTAATTTGATGTTAGTAGTAGTTAATTTAGATGTGTAGTATAATTTAGATGTGTAGTTAATTGGGTTAGATTTTGTTTGATTTTTTTATATTTTTTTGTTAGATTTTTTTGTAGTTCATAGATTTTTTTTGTTAGATGTGTAGTAATTTAGATGTGTAGTTCATAGAATTTTCTGTTAGATTTTTTTCATATTGTGTAATTAATTTGTTCATATTGTGTTATACTTTTTTCTGTTAATAGATTTTTATGGTAATATTATTGTTGAATATGCATGTTTGTATGTTTATATATATGCAAAGATAGAATATGTCAA
>NC_041381.1:53554162-53561186 GCF_002162155.2 Triticum dicoccoides | reverse complement strand
CATAGAATTTTTATGATTTTTTTCGTTGTAATTTTGTTCATAGAATTTTAATGATTTTTTTGTTCATAGTATTTTCTTTATCAATTTATGTATATGTTCATATTGTGTATGTATAGGAAAATTGTGCATGATCAAAGTTATTTATGAATATGTCCATATTTAGAATAGAGGAAAAAGGAAAAAATAAGAAGAGAAAGTTTTTAATATAATTAGTTAGAAAAATAATAGAACTATAGTTAAACTAGTTTATTTTTATTAAGTACTACTTTATTTTATTTATAGTAAGTGCTTCATATATAGTTGAACTAGCTAGTTGATTTAATAAACTACTTTATTTTACTATATATAGAAGTAGTTTGTTTTTAGTAAGTACTATTTTATTTATTTATAGTAAGTGCTTAGTAGTTGAACTAGTTGATTTAATTAATAAAACTACTTTATTTAACTATATATAGAAGTAGTTCCCGCATCGACGTCAATGATTCCTATCCCGCATCCTCCTCGTCGTCGACTCGGCGTTGGAGGCCTGCTTGATCAGGGCCATGTTCGGGACTGGGCTCCGCCGGACTGGTATTGGGAGGTGCTACCTTCCGGGGGACACAGGTTGGTGAGGAGACAGCCTGTTGTTGACCCGATCCTTGTTTGGTGGCGGTCGCGTTGGCCAGTGACGGTGCTGAGGCTTCCAGACACCGTGGAGGCGGTACGTCATTGTGTCAGCGAGGAGGACGAGCACGTCCGTCGTTACATGGTTGCATTGCAGGGCAGGTTCGACAATACTTGGCAGGTTCTTCAGGGATCTCACTGGAGGTATGATCCTGTGATGGTTCCTTATCTTTGGGTGTCCACCGCCCGCGACGATACCCGTCGGGCGCTATGGTTCTAGCTGTATTAGCGATGCTATATGTATGATAGTATTCGAGGAGTATTAGTGATAATATTCGAGGATGTGCGGACACAAGAGATGATGTAGTTTTGGTTATAATTGAATGCATGCTAATTTGAATACTACTTTATTTTACGATTTGGTTTTGCTTATTGAATGCTCGTATTGGAAAAGTACTCCTACTTTGAATGCTAAAATTGAAGAGCACTCTATGCAGAAATCTAGGAGCCCCCTCCATCATCCATGTCGTCGTGGGGGTGGCTTCTCCTTCATTCCCGTGTGCTAAAAAATTTGGTGTAATAATGCACTCGGGAATGAAAGGAGGAGCTACGTACCATCACCGATAGTCAACCCATGATTAATAATAATGATCTAATTTAGGTTTTTTAGTACATATATTTAATTGTACAAGTTTAATATTTGAATTATGAACATAGGCCGGAAATGTCGTACTCGGACGACAAAAACCGTCCAAGAGAGTGCGACTGGTGCCACGACGACCGATGTATGTGCGAGAGGTTCATTGAGCTGGAGGAAGATCGACGCTTCAACATTAAGCTCGAGGAGACCTTCGATGTTCATACGGTACGCAAAGACGACAATAGTTTTTTTCGTAATTAAGCACGACTTCAACTATTTTAACGTGTATTTTTCATCTTTTCCAATTCGACTAGCTTATCCCATGCTATGCAAGACGCTATGTCTTGGAGAGGATGGGTTCTAAAGACCATGAAAGTATGGAAACCAAAAAAATTCTCCTAAGGATCCATCATGGTGTGGATTTTAAAGTAAAGATGTACAATGCTGAGTGTGTAACCCATTTTGGTTGCAAAAATTGGGAAGCACTTTGCAAGATGTATGATTTTGATGAGGGTATGCTTGTCACCATGGATCTTGGTAATCCTACAATCGAGCAAGACAATATGGACATTTGGGTCCTTGTGGATACACCTCCAATTCTTCCCCCATGTGAGCTTAACATAGTTATTAAGTAATTTATATTGTTTATTTCAAAATAGTTGACAGCTTATTTCCATTGACAGCTTATTTTCATTCTTCAAAGAATGTGCGGAAGATGATAGACAAAGCCCACTACACCGATGGCTCCGAATTAACTTATAAGGAGAAAAATCATCTGATCGCATTTTATACTGATCTTGAGAATTACAATGTCTACAATCGAACTCCTCAACATTATGGTCAATGCGTGCCACTAGTGCACGTGTTGAACTACGGTAACTACCATGGAGATACCCTGGTAAGATTTTTTACTATTACGACATCCGTGCATCTTTTTGCATACGTCTAAAACTAGTACTTCATTGCTAACTACAAAGTTATTACTATGTTTTCAACAGATAATTCCGAATGATTGTGTGCCTCATCTGATGTATACGCACGGTCGCCTTGATATTTTGAACATACAATCAGGTCGTCCTACGGATCTCAACTGTCCATACCGGATTTCTAAAAGAAGTGGAGACATGACAATCAAAGAATGGAAAAAATGTATGGACAGTCGTAAGGAGCTTCTTGGAAGCAAAAGGAAGCGAAGCGCAAGAATTGGAGACATGATGATCTCCATTCTTCATAATAGAGAGTCAGGGTCTATATTGTTTTATGCTATTTTATTTTAAGTGGGTTTAGGTCTACCTGATACTGATGATGTGCTAAGAACAATTATGTAGGGTTGGGTTCGATGACTATGAGTATCATGATCGTATGACTTGTTATTAATAACGAGTAGAAGTTGTATGATGATGCATGATTAGTAGGACTTGTTATTATATATGATGATGTATGATGCGAGCATGAAGAGTTATTATATATCAGCGGGTGAAATGAACATAGCAGTAGCATTGGTAAATCAAGCACGAAGATAAGAGAGGAGACTTCTCTCTATTAGCTAGCTAGTAACAACCTAAATTAACCCCCAAACCCCCTAAACCAGCCACTTTAAAAAAAAACTCAGCCGCAGCCAGCTTCTGACGCATGGATGCATTTTGGTCCCGGTTTATGTCACCAACCGGGACCAAAGGCCCCCCCTGCCTGGGCTGCCCGCAGTGGCCACGTGGATGCCCATCTGTCCCGGTTCGTGTAAGAACCGGGACTAAAGGGGGGAGGCATTAGTAACGACCTATTAGTCTCGGTTCAAGAACCGGGACTAAAGACCCTTACGAACTGGGACAAATGCCCTGTTTTCTACTAGTGGAGTGTCGAAGCTTGGGGGACGGTTTCCGGTGGAAGCAGCGGTCGCGAGGCTTCGTCGTCTTTGTCGATTCGCTGTTATCGGCATTGGTTTATTTTCTTTTTTTCTCTTTCTTTTCTTTTGGGCGTGGTTCTGCTGCTTCCGCCCCAGCATCTATCGTTGGTTGTATCGAATGTTTGCTTTATAATACAAAGCGGGGAAAACCCTTTTTCTCAGAACTGTATACCGTAGGGCTCCTTCAAACAACCTACACACGTAACTAAATCCTGACGTCTAAAGGATAAAGTGATGATTCTGTTCCCCGCGTCACAGCTTGTGATAGATGTTTCGTGCCACGGCTCACTGCTTTCTCCAACGCACTCACCCGCAATGGACATGGTGTCCTTCTAGGTGTTGCTGTGCCTATCCTCACCATAGCAATTCACAGCACGCTAACGAAGCATTGATATCACCTAAGGCTGGTTGTAATGGGGAGTATCATATATTAGTATCATGCATATGATACTAGTGTATGATAGTACTTCCGTAATGCATAGTATCATAAGTTAATATCTTAGGCTGCCTTATTAATTGTTATGCATGACACAAAATAGTACAACATTTAATATGATACCATATCCTCTATTTCCTCATTTAATTGTGTGACACATCATCCAAAAAATCTAGTTGACATGCATGATACCGCTTATAATACTACCATTACGACCGAAAAATAATTCTATGAGACCAGGTCTCATATAATTCGGGTGAGACCCACCCTGATGGATGACACGTGGCATTCACAAATCACAAAGCATCTATCCCACCCCTCACCTGAAATCAGGGGGGAAAGATTAGATACTTTGTGATTTGTGAATGCCAAATGTCATCCATCAGGGTGGGTCTCACCCGAATTATATGAGACCTGGTCTCATATAATTTTTTTCCATTACGACCAGCCTAATTTACCAAGCTTCGAGAAATGATGGTCTCTCCCTCTTAATGGAGAAATCAATTTTGTATCTTCCTGGTTGCATTCAACAATTTATACATTCCAAAAACAAAAACTGCATCTTTTTTTTAAATGTCTCTGCATATTATGTGCTCATTATCTCCCCAATTTTTTAGGATACATCCATGACGGTAATTCTTGGAGTTTACAGCTCCCCCTCCCTGCCTAACTCCATGTTGAGTTCTCATGTTCACAACTTAGCAGCCTATGTAAACCTGCTCAATGCCCATGCAAATCGAAGCCGTAAATTATGGGCTCTACATATGCTAAATCCACTAAAGTCTACAATTCAGTTCTCAGTTGACATCACCATCTCCACAATTTCTGGCCATGCTACATGCTTACAACATCCTAAAATCACGCACTGAAAACATATGTGATTATTGGACGCACCTCTTGGCCCAACCAGGAGCATGTGGGTTCATCTTCCCAGTGAACAACTCGGAAGCCTGCGGCGATCCCTCGCATCTAACGTGTTCGCCCCTTTCTTCCTTTCAGATCTGAGCCTCCGCGCTGAGTGCCGACGACGGGGCTTGGTCCCCACTGCTGAACGGCGATGGATGTGAGTCGGCGACCGCTCCCAGAACCACCGCGCCGCGCACGTCCAGGTGAATGGGGGTTGGGCTCTCATCGACCCCTTCAAGAAGGGGAATCTGGAGGCCGGCATGGAGGAAAGAAATTGGGTAGGAGTCAACAAAACGGCGCAAAATCTCAATCCACAGACCGAGGTCCTTGATTCGTACCACAATATGGGTTGCGAAACTCCATAGGCGGCAATGGTGGCTCCCCTCTCCAGCTCCTTGCTCCTCTTCGCTTTGCACTGCACGTGGACGACGAAAGCCATACCACTGGAAATACACAACTAACCAAATTTATTTCCCGTCTGCCGCACATAAGGAAAAGTGTAGTTCCTGTGCCATGGATCAGAACGACATTGACGTCTCGAGCCACGGCTCCCATTTCTTCCCATCACGGTGGCCCCCTTCCGTTACAGATCTGGGCCCACTTACACGATACACATCTACCGTATATGCAGATTTCTTGATTTATAGCCAAACGGCAGGCTGGCCCGGAAATTAATTGCACCGCATCTCAAAGACACGCTGAACCACCCAGATAGCGAGCCCACTTCCGCTCGAGACCAGAAGCACCGCATCTGGAAAAACCTCCCTATTGTGTTTTTAGTATTGGAGCCTCACATGTTTTTTCCTTGGCACCATATACTCCCTCCCTTCTGGTTTATAGAACTCAATTTAAAAATCTCATCAACCAAGATGTTGAGTAGGTAGATGTTGAGTGATAGAATAATGTTTGTAGTTTGCGTAAGTAATCAATTAATGGAATCATTGGACAGCGGTTAAGAACATCCTGAAATACCTGAAAAGGACTAAGGATATGTTTCTCGTTTATGGAGGTGACAAAGAGCTAGTCATAAATGGTTATGTCGATGCAAGATTTGACACTGATCCGGAAGATTCTAAATCACAAACGGGATACGTGTTTTTGTTAAACGGTGGAGCTGTAAGTTGGTGCAGTTCTAAACAAAGCGTCGTGGCAGGATCTACATGCGAAGCGGAGTACATAGCTGCTTCGGAAGCAGCAAATGAAGGAATCTGGATGAAGGAGTTCATTTCCGATCTAGGTGTCATACCTAGTGCATCGGGACCGATGAAGATCTTCTGTGACAATACTGGTTCAATTTCCTTGACAAAGGAATCCAGATTTCACAAGAGGACCAAGAACATCAAGAGACGCTTCAATTCCATTTGGGACCAAGTCCAGGTGGGAGACATAGAGATTTGCAAGATACATACGGATCTGAATGTTGCAGACCCATTGACTAAGCCTCTTCCACGAGCAAAACATGATCAGCACCAAGACTCCATGGGTGTTAGAATCATTACTGTGTAATCTAGATTATTGACTCTAGTGCACGTGGGAGACTGAAGGAAATATGCCCTAGAGGCAATAATAAAGTTATTATTTATTTCCTCATATCATGATAAATGTTTATTATTCATGCTAGGATTGTATTAACCGGAAACATGATACATGTGTGAATACATAGGCAAACTTAATGTCACTAGTATGCCTCTACTTGACTAGCTCATTAATCAAAGATGGTTATGTTTCCTAACCATAGACATGTGTTGTCATTTGATTAAAGAGATCACATCATTAGGAGAATGATGTGATTGACTTGACCCATTCCATAAGCCTAGCACTTGATCGTTTAGTATGTTGCTATTGCTTTCTTCATGACTTATACAAAGTTCCTACAACTATGAGATTATGCAACTCCCGTTTACCGAGGAACACTTTGTGTGCTACCAAATGTCACAACGTAACTGGGTGATTATAAAGGAGCTCTCCAGGTGTCTCCAAAGGTAGATGTTGAGTTGGCGTATTTCGAGATTAGGTTTTGTCACTCCGATTGTCGGAGAGGTATCTCTGGGCCCTCTCAGTAATGCACATCACTATAAGCCTTGCAAGCAATATGGCCAATGAGTTGGTTACGGAATGATGCATTACATAACGAGTAAAGAGACTTGCCGGTAACGAGATTGAACTAGGTATTGGATACCGACGATCAAATCTCGGGCAAGTAAAATACCCATGACAAAGGGAACAACGTATGTTGTTATGCGGTTTGACCGATAAAGATCTTCATAGAATATGTAGGAGCCAATATGAGCATCCAGGTTCCGCTATTGGTTATTGACCGGAAACAGTTCTAGGTCATGTCTGCATAGTTCTCGAGCCCATAGGGTCCGCAGGCTTAACGTTACGATGACAGTTTTATTATGAGTTTATAAGTTTTGATGTACTGAAGGTTGTTCGGAGTCCCGGATGTGATCACGGACATGACGAGGAGTCTCGAAATGGTCGATACATAAAGATTGATATATTGGATGACTATATTCGGACACCGGAAGTGTTC
>NC_041381.1:53551824-53553971 GCF_002162155.2 Triticum dicoccoides | reverse complement strand
TCCCCCTCCTTCCTTCCCCCTCCTTCTTGGACTAGGAAAGGGAGGGGCAAACCTACTTGGAGTAGGTTTCCCCCTCCTAGGGCGCGCCACCCCCTTTGCCGGCCCCATCCTCCTCCACCCCTTTATATACGGAGGAGGGGGCACCTCTAGACACACAAGTTGATCTTCGTGATCGGTCCTTAGCCGTGTGCGGTGCCCCCTCCACCATATTCCACCTCGGTCACATCGTTGCGGTGCTTAGGCGAAGCCCTGCGTCGGTAGAACATCATCATCGTCACCACGCCTTCGTGCTGACGGAACTCATCCCCAACACCCTGCTGGATCGGAGTCCGGGGATCGTCATCGAGCTGAACGTGTGCTGAACTCGGAGGTGCCGTACATTCGGTACTTGGATCGGTCGGATCGTGAAGACGTACGACTACATCAACCGCGTTGTCATAACGCTTCCACTTTCGGTCTACGAGGGTATGTGGACACACTCTCCCCTCTCGTTGCTATGCATCACCATGATTTTGCGTGTGCGTAGGAATTTTTTTGAAATTACTACGTTCCCCAACAATAATATGCAGGGATGGATATTCTTGGTCTCAAGCAAACTACATAGTTCTATAGAACTCTACCTTGGTGACCCCTTATGTCGATGAACACAAGAACAGTCTGCGCTCCAAACACCCGGAGGAGTGCGACGACTGGATTACATGTGAACACATCAGGACTTTTAGCAGTTGGTTGGAAACACGTCTCGGAGATGAAAACACTGTTTGTGATGAGTTGTACTTGTTGTTCAGGGGACCATCCTCGACTGTTACGATTTGGAAAGGATACGAGATAAATGGGAGTATATTTTACACGATCGCCCAAGATCAAAAGAGCACCAACCAAAACAACGGTGTTCGCTTTGATGCAGCCACCGAGAGGGGAAAGGACACATATTATGGTTACATAGTGGACATATGGGAACTTGACTATGGAGTAGATTTTAAGGTCCCTTTTTTTAAGTGCAAATGGGTCAATCTGTCAGGAGGCGGGGTACAGGTAGACCCACAGTACGGAATGACAACAATGGATCTGAACAATCTTGGGTACACTGACGAACCGTTCGTCCTAGCCAATGATGTGGCACAGGTTATCTATGTGAAGGACATGTCTACCAAACCGAGAAAAAGAAAAAAATAAGGAAGCGAATACATCATACGATGAGCCAAAGCGCCACATAGTTCTTTCAGGAAAAAGGGACATCGTGGGAGTGGAGGGCAAGACAGACATGTCCGAAGATTATGAAAAGTTTCATGTAATTCCTCCCTTCAAAGTCAAGGCTGACCCAAGCATCCTGATAAATGATGAAGATTATCCATGGTTACGACGCAATAAGGAAAGGACACAAGCGAAGAAAAAGTGAAGACTTTCTCCACAACTATTATGATGATACCATGCCAACTTTCAACCTTTTTGTAGTTCATTTGAAATGCATGTTGTCACAGACGAGTTTCCGTATGAAATCCCGATACTTTGAAAGAGATTGTCCGTTTTGTACACGAAGTGCATCTAGTTTTTGCCGTAACCCTCTCAACTTTCTTGCATATGCTATGTGGATGAAATTATGATACCATGCCAAAATAAAAGAGAGGCGCAATGCTCACCTGCACGTTGCTTAGCTTCAGGCCAACGTGCAGGTGAGCACGACGCTTCTCCCTTCATCGTCTCTACACTCAGGGCTTATAAACCGCTGCGAGTGCCTCTCGCTTGGCAAGGTGGGACTAAAAAACAGCTGCAGAAAGAATGAACTAAAAAACTCTTTTACCGGTTCATGCCACGAACCGGTACTAAAAGGTGCTCGTGGGGCCCCAGCCTTAAAACCTGTACCAAATAAAATGCCTTTGTAACAGCCTTAGAACTGGTACTAAAGGAATGAACTAAAAAGGTTTTATAAACCTCTTGTATTATTGAAACTAAAATTATATAGAATTTTGTTACAAACTTTAATATCAAAAAGAATTATCATAAAAGAAAATAAATAAGTAATTAGAATTTTGTTCAAAACATTAAAAGCAAAAAGAATTATCATAAAAGAAAACAAATAAGTAATTAGAATTTTGTTGCAAACTTTAATAGCAAAAAAAATTATCATAAAAAAAGTAATTAGAAAC
>NC_041381.1:53549452-53549957 GCF_002162155.2 Triticum dicoccoides | reverse complement strand
GAGGAGGACGAGCACGTCCGTCGTTACATGGTTGCATTGCAGGGCAGGTTCGACAATACTTGGCAGGTTCTTCAGGGATCTCACTGGAGGTATGATCCTGTGATGGTTCCTTATCTTTGGGTGTCCACCGCCCGCGACGATACCCGTCGGGCGCTATGGTTCTAGCTGTATTAGCGATGCTATATGTATGATAGTATTCGAGGAGTATTAGTGATAATATTCGAGGATGTGCGGACACAAGAGATGATGTAGTTTTGGTTATAATTGAATGCATGCTAATTTGAATACTACTTTATTTTACGATTTGGTTTTGCTTATTGAATGCTCGTATTGGAAAAGTACTCCTACTTTGAATGCTAAAATTGAAGAGCACTCTATGCAGAAATCTAGGAGCCCCCTCCATCATCCATGTCGTCGTGGGGGTGGCTTCTCCTTCATTCCCGTGTGCTAAAAAATTTGGTGTAATAATGCACTCGGGAATGAAAGGAGGAGCTACGTACCATCA
>NC_041381.1:53546704-53549442 GCF_002162155.2 Triticum dicoccoides | reverse complement strand
CGATAGTCAACCCATGATTAATAATAATGATCTAATTTAGGTTTTTTAGTACATATATTTAATTGTACAAGTTTAATATTTGAATTATGAACATAGGCCGGAAATGTCGTACTCGGACGACAAAAACCGTCCAAGAGAGTGCGACTGGTGCCACGACGACCGATGTATGTGCGAGAGGTTCATTGAGCTGGAGGAAGATCGACGCTTCAACATTAAGCTCGAGGAGACCTTCGATGTTCATACGGTACGCAAAGACGACAATAGTTTTTTTCGTAATTAAGCACGACTTCAACTATTTTAACGTGTATTTTTCATCTTTTCCAATTCGACTAGCTTATCCCATGCTATGCAAGACGCTATGTCTTGGAGAGGATGGGTTCTAAAGACCATGAAAGTATGGAAACCAAAAAAATTCTCCTAAGGATCCATCATGGTGTGGATTTTAAAGTAAAGATGTACAATGCTGAGTGTGTAACCCATTTTGGTTGCAAAAATTGGGAAGCACTTTGCAAGATGTATGATTTTGATGAGGGTATGCTTGTCACCATGGATCTTGGTAATCCTACAATCGAGCAAGACAATATGGACATTTGGGTCCTTGTGGATACACCTCCAATTCTTCCCCCATGTGAGCTTAACATAGTTATTAAGTAATTTATATTGTTTATTTCAAAATATTTGACAGCTTATTTTCATTGACAGCTTATTTTCATTCTTCAAAGAATGTGCGGAAGATGATAGACAAAGCCCACTACACCGATGGCTCCGAATTAACTTATAAGGAGAAAAATCATCTGATCGCATTTTATACTGATCTTGAGAATTACAATGTCTACAATCGAACTCCTCAACATTATGGTCAATGCGTGCCACTAGTGCACGTGTTGAACTACGGTAACTACCATGGAGATACCCTGGTAAGATTTTTTACTATTACGACATCCGTGCATCTTTTTGCATACGTCTAAAACTAGTACTTCATTGCTAACTACAAAGTTATTACTATGTTTTCAACAGATAATTCCGAATGATTGTGTGCCTCGTCTGATGTATACGCACGGTCGCCTTGATATTTTGAACATACAATCAGGTCGTCCTACGAATCTCAACTGTCCATACCGGATTTCTAAAAGAAGTGGAGACATGACAATCAAAGAATGGAAAAAATGTATGGACAGTCGTAAGGAGCTTCTTGGAAGCAAAAGGAAGCGAAGCGCAAGAATTGGAGACATGATGATCTCCATTCTTCATAATAGAGAGTCAGGGTCTATATTGTTTTATGCTATTTTATTTTAAGTGGGTTTAGGTCTACCTGATACTGATGATGTGCTAAGAACAATTATGTAGGGTTGGGTTCGATGACTATGAGTATCATGATCGTATGACTTGTTATTAATAACGAGTAGAAGTTGTATGATGATGCATGATTAGTAGGACTTGTTATTATATATGATGATGTATGATGCGAGCATGAAGAGTTATTATATATCAGCGGGTGAAATGAACATAGCAGTAGCATTGGTAAATCAAGCACGAAGATAAGAGAGGAGACTTCTCTCTATTAGCTAGCTAGTAACAACCTAAATTAACCCCCAAACCCCCTAAACCAGCCACTTTAAAAAAAAACTCAGCCGCAGCCAGCTTCTGACGCATGGATGCATTTTGGTCCCAGTTTATGTCACCAACCGGGACCAAAGGCCCCCCTGCCTGGGCTGCCCGCAGTGGCCACGTGGATGCCCATCTGTCCCGGTTCGTGTAAGAACCGGGACTAAAGGGGGGAGGCATTAGTAATGACCTATTAGTCTCGGTTCAAGAACCGGGACTAAAGACCCTTACGAACTGGGACAAATGCCCTGTTTTCTACTAGTGGAGTGTCGAAGCTTGGGGGACGGTTTCCGGTGGAAGCAGCGGTCGCGAGGCTTCGTCGTCTTTGTCGATTCGCCGTTATCGGCATTGGTTTATTTTCTTTTTTTCTCTTTCTTTTCTTTTGGGCGTGGTTCTGCTGCTTCCGCCCCAGCATCTATCGTTGGTTGTATCGAATGTTTGCTTTATAATACAAAGCGGGGAAAACCCTTTTTCTCAGAACTGTATACCGTAGGGCTCCTTCAAACAACCTACACACATAACTAAATCCTGACGTCTAAAGGATAAAGTGATGATTCTGTTCCCCGCGTCACAGCTTGTGATAGATGTTTCGTGCCACGGCTCACTGCTTTCTCCAACGCACTCACCCGCAATGGACATGGTGTCCTTCTAGGTGTTGCTGTGCCTATCCTCACCATAGCAATTCACAGCACGCTAACGAAGCATTGATATCACCTAAGGCTGGTTGTAATGGGGAGTATCATATATTAGTATCATGCATATGATACTAGTGTATGATAGTACTTCCGTAATGCATAGTATCATAAGTTAATATCTTAGGCTGCCTTATTAATTGTTATGCATGACACAAAATAGTACAACATTTAATATGATACCATATCCTCTCTTTCCTCATTTAATTGTGTGACACATCATCCAAAAAATCTAGTTGACATGCAT
Source organism: Triticum dicoccoides (assembly GCF_002162155.2). Lineage (NCBI taxonomy): Eukaryota > Viridiplantae > Streptophyta > Magnoliopsida > Poales > Poaceae > Triticum > Triticum dicoccoides. The sequence continues at coordinate 53,546,898 of NC_041381.1, read as the reverse complement.
GATACCGCTTATAATACTACCATTACGACCGGAAAATAATTCTATGAGACCAGGTCTCATATAATTCGGGTGAGACCCACCCTGATGGATGACACGTGGCATTCACAAATCACAAAGCATCTATCCCACCCCTCACCTGAAATCAGGGGGGAAAGATTAGATACTTTGTGATTTGTGAATGCCAAATGTCATCC
>NC_041381.1:53528177-53546189 GCF_002162155.2 Triticum dicoccoides | reverse complement strand
TCTCTGCATATTATGTGCTCATTATCTCCCCAATTTTTTAGGATACATCCATGACGGTAATTCTTGGAGTTTACAGCTCCCCCTCCCTGCCTAACTCCATGTTGAGTTCTCATGTTCACAACTTAGCAGCCTATGTAAACCTGCTCAATGCCCATGCAAATCGAAGCCGTAAATTATGGGCTCTACATATGCTAAATCCACTAAAGTCTACAATTCAGTTCTCAGTTGACATCACCATCTCCACAATTTCTGGCCATGCTACATGCTTACAACATCCTAAAATCACGCACTGAAAACATATGTGATTATTGGACGCACCTCTTGGCCCAACCAGGAGCATGTGGGTTCATCTTCCCAGTGAACAACTCGGAAGCCTGCGGCGATCCCTCGCATCTAACGTGTTCGCCCCTTTCTTCCTTTCAGATCTGAGCCTCCGCGCTGAGTGCCGACGACGGGGCTTGGTCCCCACTGCTGAACGGCGATGGATGTGAGTCGGCGACCGCTCCCAGAACCACCGCGCCGCGCACGTCCAGGTGAATGGGGGTTGGGCTCTCATCGACCCCTTCAAGAAGGGGAATCTGGAGGCCGGCATGGAGGAAAGAAATTGGGTAGGAGTCAACAAAACGGCGCAAAATCTCAATCCACAGACCGAGGTCCTTGATTCGTACCACAATATGGGTTGCGAAACTCCATAGGCGGCAATGGTGGCTCCCCTCTCCAGCTCCTTGCTCCTCTTCGCTTTGCACTGCACGTGGACGACGAAAGCCATACCACTGGAAATACACAACTAACCAAATTTATTTCCCGTCTGCCGCACATAAGGAAAAGTGTAGTTCCTGTGCCATGGATCAGAACGACATTGACGTCTCGAGCCACGGCTCCCATTTCTTCCCGTCACGGTGGCCCCCTTCCGTTACAGATCTGGGCCCACTTACACGATACACATCTACCGTATATGCAGATTTCTTGATTTATAGCCAAACGGCAGGCTGGCCCGGAAATTAATTGCACCGCATCTCAAAGACACGCCGAACCACCCAGATAGCGAGCCCACTTCCGCTCGAGACCAGAAGCGCCGCATCTGGAAAAACCTCCCTATTGTGTTTTTAGTATTGGAGCCTCACTTGTTTTTTCCTTGGCACCATATACTCCCTCCCTTCTGGTTTATAGAACTCAATTTAAAAATCTCATCAACCAAGATGTTGAGTAGGTAGATGTTGAGTGATAGAATAATGTTTGTAGTTTGCGTAAGTAATCAATTAATGGAATCATTTTTCTCAACAAATTGTGTTTACCAATGAAGGATTATTAATTACAGTGTATGCATGCATGACAAAATAAATGACTAAAAACTTTTACGTGCATGAGTTTTCTCTTAATTCATGCATGCAACGGTTTAATGCACCTTCATGCAAATGGGAACAATAAAATAGAGACTTATAAATTAGGAAAATATTTTTTAAAGGTAAGCCCTACTCCCACCATCCATGATTCGAGGTTGCATTTGATCATTGATAAGATTAACAATGCATGAGATGTATGATATAAAAATTATATTATCGGAAACACCTTTCACATATGAATCTAACAGTATAATTTGTGTAACACGCATGTCATATATTATTTCTCTAATCCATGGTCAACCTGAACCACGGAAAATGTATTAGGCCATATATATCTATAGATGGAGGGAGTATAAACCAGAAGAGAGGGAGTACTACTCCTATGCCTTGACGCACACACATGACGCACTTCGTTCGATCAACTTTGGGGTTAGCATGCGCACATCCGTATTGGAAAGTGGATATAATAACGGATCTGTTATGCAGACCACGGATATATGGGCAATCAAACCATGGAAAAGAATCCTATGAGCCAGGTCTCACAGGTTAGCAAGTGAGACCCATTCTGATGGATGACACGTGACATTTACAAATCACAAAGCATCTACCCCATCCCCTCACCTGAAATTAGGGGGAGGGAGAGATTAGATGATTTGTGATTTGTGAATGCCACGTGTCATCCATCAGGGCGGATCTCACCTGTTTTATATGAGACCTGATCTCATATAATTTTTTTCCCTCAAACCATCTGCTGGAATTCGACACATGCATGGGCGAACTGATACCTGTCGTCGTGCATGAATCATGCGCACACTATAATTATTTAAATCTAACAGGTATGATCAGTTTTAAGTATGGTTATGCAGTTCGAATGGTAGTGATCTATTAAATTACAAATTCAACAGTTTAAATAATTTTGATGACATGGACCAACGTAGTGTCTCGAAAATACTTCATATTGCGCTTTTAGTATATAATATTATAATGGAATAGATAAATGTTCGTGTAGCTAGCAAAACGTGTTCGTGCGTTTTAAAGAACGTTCGTACCATTTTAGAATGAGATCACATATTGTAATAAGAGAAATCAATATTCATTATTACTCACGTCCTTGAGAACTTGAGTTAAACAAAGTTGTGTGATTACTGGTCATTACCAATGGACTAGAGTAGTATAAAAAAGGCAGTTGTGCTGGTCCAAGTTCGTTCAGTTCTCACACCGCAATGGCACCCATCATTGACGCTTGGGTGCTGAATAGTAAGTGAGGAGAACTTCAGGTGACCCCACCCGGCTTCCACTACAACCAACCGATGGATCTTCTTCCACGCAGAGGATCACATGACGACACCCACATCTTTGTTAATACGTCCACCGATCGTGTACATACTCCACACGGACATGTCACTGCTTATCAACCGTGCGATGTTCAACAACACCATTGTCTAGTTGCATCACTTCACCGTTGCTAGAATATACTTCTACGTTACAAACTAGCTATAGTTCCGCAGTTCCACTCATTTTAGCATGTTAGTAACATTAGCATGTTACATAAAAAGATGGCAATCACATAAACATATCGACAAGATTGTGAGAAAAGAACCAAATATATGATAACACACACAGGCATAGTAGACATCTAGAGTGGTGTTGTGCGGCTGCTTCTACTACCTCTGTATCGAAATACTTGTCATTGGGGAAAACCAGTACAAGTTCCCCAGCGACAAGTATTATGGTACGGAGGGAGTAATAAATTAACTTGTGGCAAAATGAAGATTTTGACGAAGTCAACACCTTCACTAGGAAGTTCAACTGTTGACGCTTTCTATCTTTCGACTATTAGTTTGTAAGTTACTTTGTTGGTAAGAATATACATGTATACAAACAAAAACTCATCCATCATACTACTTTTCGAATAGAGTGTAGGTAAGAAATTCAATAGGAGGTGAGAAAAGACATATGTTTCTGAAAATTCATTGGGCCACGTACGTGCAGGGGCACGCATGCCTGTGGCCACCCATTTGCTTCAAGGTTGGTGAGTTCGTTTATGTGATTAGTCCCTAATTCTTGCACAAGGGTCCATACATGAAAACTTTTGGCAGAGTTGCATACGTCACCCACCTCACCTCCCATGCCTTTTCATTTATCTCTAAATTTGAATCTATTATATCTTTCAAACTGAAAGTCCAAATTAAGTCTGGTTTTATATGTTACTTCGTTGGGACAAAACTTCCGAACAAGACCACTCTCGATCTAGACCACATTAAACCTCGAGGTGAGATGCGATCTGTTGTTGCGGCCCGACTTTTCACAACACTCCCCCACGAGTAGCAGTAACCTCTCGCCTGCGCATGCGATGTATACGAATTAGAGGGATTGAACCTTACAATCCAGCACAGGAAAACTAATCTCAACGACGGTATTCACGCGCAAAAACAATTTCTAAAAGAAACCGCAACACAGAGGTTTTCTAAAAATCCCTCCAAAACTTGATACGGGTGTCTACCCTTGAAAACACATTGTGTATCTTTTCCTAATCTTTACTCCCTCCGTACTGGTTTATTAGGCCTCTCAGCATCACAAGCATGTCCCCTTTTATAAGGCCCTGCTTTGGAAAGGTGCATGCATGCATTTCATTGGTTGCATTGAAAGCCATTTTTTTTGCCATGGCTGGAAAATTAATACACTTCATGCGTGCTTTTTCATTGACTGCATGCATGTGAGAGAGTGCATCGGGAGTAGAATGGAAGAATTAGTGTGAGCGAATTACTATGTGTCTTGGTCTAAGAGAAGTAGTCTTTAGGCCTAATAAATAAATAAACCTACTAATAAAGCGGCTATCGCTTCTGGTCGTCCGCCATCAGAATTACCCTCCAAGTTGATAAAAATTTACCCACCAATGCCACCCGTAAGTGGGAAAACGATTCAATCCTTGGGAGCAAAAATCGCCGCCTCCCTCATTGTTTTATAGTGGCGCGGCGATTAGAAGTCACAGAACAATGGGCAGCAGAGTGGTTGGCTGATCACTCCTCTAGTGACGAGCCAAGGTTTGATCCCCAGCTTCCATAATTTTTATCTTTCTTTTCTCGCGTATGCCCTACCCATGTATGCGTTCATGGGCCAGCCCATGTGCGGGTCTTCACTCCCCCTTTTATTTTTCATTTTTGCCTTTTCTTTTCTCATTTTGTTTTCTTTCTTCTTTCTTCTTCACATTAATTTGGGATTTTAATATTCTAAAGTTGCGACTTTTCAAAAAAAAATGTTTGAGAAATCCTAAAATATATGTGCATTCAAAATGTTTAGAAAATCATAAAAAAATTACAGATTCAAAAAATGTTTGTGGTTTTGCAAAGCTGTTCGCAAAATTATAAAAAAACACAATTTAGAAAAAATGGTCGGGGAACCCCTTGATGTTTCGGTTAATCAATCCACACTTTATGTAAAACAAGATTATCCATATCTTTTAAATCGTAACTTCGATTTTAACATGTTATATAGGAAATTTGATTAGAAAAATATGTAGAATATAAATATGATGTTATTTTTAGCTATCAAATATTTCTAAAATATTATTTTTCCTGCAAACTTAATCTATAGTACACGGTCTGTTTTTCTTTCATACCATCGGTGATTCGAATTGCAAATAAAGATCTATTAAAACTAGAGTGAGAGAAAAAACATCGGGAACCATGCATGCTCACCTATGAAAAACCTTGCGGGAAAAAACAACATATTTTTCATCTTATTCCGAGCGTGTGTGCGTGCATGCGCGCGAGAGAGAGATCTTAGGACTGACCACATTGAAACGCGTTTTCGTTGTGTGAGCACTGAGGTCACCGTTGGCAACACAAATGTGATGACATACGCGGGCCTATTAAGGTCTTGAGGCATGGTTATTAGGTTAAGAACGTGTGTTATTTTTTTTCCGTTGCAACGCACCGGCATTTTTGTTAGTATTTTTAAAAAATAACCTAACTGTTACATCCACACACTATTGCTTTGAATGACTACTTGAACCTAGGCTAAACCCCTCACGCACGCACACAACTTTGAAAAGAAAACAAACTAGTACTATATAAAAGGTAAGAGTTCAATCCTTTTACATCTTAGATTGCATTTTCTAGCTAGCTTAACCTTGTATGCCATCTTTTTTTAAGGGCCCCATCCTACTTCCTTTAGCAAAAAAGAAAAACTCCAAGCATTAAATATTCTGCCCGTATCTACTTGTAAGCCTTCTTGCATGGCAGGGACAAATATAATATACGCTGCCTTGCCTTGTATTTGTAGTTACCAAGAAAAGACCTTCCATGGAAGAACGCATGCATCACCTTGCTTCATACTAGTCCACCGTGTCAACTCCATGCTTGCTCCCCTAGTCAGCTCACGAGTAGTTTCATGATCAATAACAATTAGAGCTTTATCTTGAACAATATTAGTAGCATATTCGATCACACACTAGTAGAAAACAGGGCTTCGGTCCAGGCCACATAAGCTCATTAATCCTGGTTCAGTCACAAACCGGGACACATGGGGGCAAAGGTCCCGGTTCATGAGGCCAGGGGGGCGGCCGGGCCTCGTGGGGCATTGGTCCCGGTTCATCTGGCCCCTCTGGTCCCGGTTTCAGACACGAACCGGGACCAATGGGCCTCGCACCTGGCCACAACCTTTAGTCTCGGTTCGTGGCTGGAATCGGGACCAAATGTGCTCCTTTGGTCCCGGTTCCAGCCATGAACCGGGACCAATGAGATACCTATATATACCCTCTTACCCACGAGCAGAGCAGTGGAGTGCTCTGTTTTTTTGGCCAGCCGTTGGAGAGAGCTTTGTGGTGCTCTAGCTCACCTCCTATGCACACGAGGTGTTCGATGAAATGCCCGCGCCACACTTAAGTTTTCTCCTCTCGAAGTTCCTTGTCCAAAGTCCATTTCCCTCTAGATTTGTCTAGGTTTGGCGGTCCATCCTGTCCCGTCCCTATCCTCACCGCCGTCGATCGCCCGCGCTGATCTCCTCGCCAGCACCACCGTGGTGAGCCTCTTGATCGAAAAAAAGTTCTTACTTGTATGATTTAGATAGATACTTGTGTAATTTTCTTACTTTTATTATTGTTTATTATTATATAATGCGATGGTTTTTGGTATCCGCCTCCGTTGGCCCTCGTCCTATCTATGATTCGGATGTGGTATATATATTATCTTTTATAACTATTTTTGTTCATTTAGTGTTTATGACAATTATGCCGACCAACGTGACATAGATTGTTTTATCTAGGAGGTATGTGAACCAGAAATTCCAACCAAACCTATTGTCGAGAGGTTAAATTTAGTTGAAGAAAAAAACAATTACTTGAAGGAAAAATTGAAAAAAAAATAAGGAGGAGAAGATGATATTGGAGTTGCATGTTGCGGATGTCGTCATTGATCACAAAATCAAGATGGATGCAATGCGCTTGAAGATTAGAAAGATTACATAATATGCCGTTCATACTGAGGCTTGATATCATTATGCCATTGGATCAATTGTTATCTTAGTTGCGATTATGATCGCATTTGTTGTTGCATTTAAATGTTTTACATGGTTTCAATGTATGATTTAATTAGAGGCTCTGGAGAGCTATATGTTGTTTAATGAGAACTATGTATGTACTTTAGTTTTAATGTGATGAGAGGACCGACAAAGAAAATGAGGACATCAGTCGTGCCCAAGTGAGGGACGTTTTTGCACGGAAACCTCCACCTCCGAAGGAATAGATAGATCTAGTGAAAGTGAAGCAGACTATCGATGCCCTGAAGGGACCACCACCGCCTCCGCCAGATTCCAACTATGTGCGCACTATTAAAAATGCATATAAGGAAGCCGAGCGGTTGGGAAGTACTTGCAGTGATGCAAGGTTAGCAGAACAAAGAAGTGGGAAAAAAAATTCTCCAGCTCGACGAACAGGCGAAGCAAACATGCCCCCACTCAAGCTGTCTAGCGATATCGTCGCTAATCATCCGGGGATGGTGCCCGGTACCAATCCTGCCAATTACCTGACCAATGATATAGAGTTTGAAACAAGGGAGGTGGACGAATTCAGATTCCAGTACGGGCAGCCTCTCGTCGAACCCGATCATCATCCTCCTCTAACAACGATGATGCGAACACTCCATGAATGGTACATGGAAAGATGCCGCCAGTCTAGGAAGCATACTTTGACTATGAGAATTAAAGAGGAGTAAGACCTCGTTGGACCGGATATTTTGAATATTTAACTTGACAAGTTATTCTAGTTATACAATCAAATGGCCCTCGACAAAACACACGTGACTTGCTACTGTCTGTAAGTACTACTTCTGTAATAATTAAGTCTCTATATATAGCTCAGCTCTTTCATTTTCATGTATATATAATTATCCTCACTATATTATGCAGGTTGAAGATCGTCGAATGCAGAAAAACAGATATCTATGACATTGGGTTCATTAACCCAAATGTCTTACATGAATGGACGGTCAAACACAATGTCTCTGAAACCGAGGACAACTTGCTACAATCGTTGCTTAAAAATCAAAACAAAGATAAAATACTCTTTCCTTACAACTTTAAGTGAGTGTTACTGTCTTGTGTATATTCGGTTTCCCTTACTCGAGGTTAATTATAGTAATGTAATTGACGAGTTATGCGTGCGCAGATTCCACTTTATTTTGCTAGAGATTAATTAAGCTTGGAGCTGGAATAGTAACTGTCTTAGACTTGAGAAGAAAATATCCCCAAGAGTATGTGGACATGACTGATATGCTCCAGAAGTAAGTTCAATCGATCATTATCGCACCATATCGACAACTTTGTTCATTTCCTGGATATCAAGTAATTATTTTTTTTGTCTGGAAGGGTTTGGAATGAGTTCACCGTAATGACACCGGGAATGCCGACAGAGCTGTAATTTAAACACCCGAAAATAAGTACTACTAGCTAGTTCCGCGCATCTCCCATTGATTGTAGCTAGTTTCATCAATACCATTTAGCATGCTTGATTATCAGTTTGATTGAACTCTATTTCTCATAAAGTGCTTTGTGGCAGGAAGCCGGGAATGATTTTTGTGGATACTACGTTTGCGAGTTCATCTGCAACTTGACGGCCTCTAAGCGGGGCTACTCTGAAAAACAATATGAGGTACGTAAACAAAAGAATTCACAATTTTATTTTATTACCATCACTTGTGTTGAGTTTCATTCATATATATGTATTGACCCACTTCTTTAAATAGATGTAGCAGATGCGGGATGAACTCCTACCATGATCGCATACGAGCTATTCAAGAGGAATTGGCGGGATTTTTTTTGACCACGTCATACATAAAGCTGAAGAATATCATGTGGAAGTTGAAATAGACCTTAGATGTTAGGGTTTTTAAGAGCGGTAATTGCCTTTGACTCCTAGGTGCATATGCACCCATTGTCGAAATACACATTTTGAGAAGTTGAAAAATTTGGAACAAAAATCCCGCGTGTATATTCGGACATTTTATGTGCGTGCACAAGGTTTCAGTGAAAAACGACATTTTTTGTGTCTTGTGTAAAAAAGACAATTTCTGATGCTTCATTCTAACTATTCACAAGGCATTTTTTATCTTTTTTACACAAGCCACAAAAAACATCGTTTTTCACCGAAACCTTGTGAACGCACATAAAATGTCTGGATATACACGTGGAATTTTTGTTCTGAATTTTTCAACTTTTCAAAATGTGTATTTCGACAATGGGTGCATATGCACCCAGGAGTCAAAACGTCACTCTCTTTTAAGAGATCTTATATTGTTTATATTACACTAGTGCAGAACCGAGCTATAGCACCGGTTCGTAAGGCCCTTTAGTGCCGGTTCTGTAACCGGCACTAAAGGGTGGGGAGTAAAGGCCCCCCTTTAATCCCGGTTCAACACGAACAACCACTAAAGGGCCACCACGTGGCACGAGCCCACGCCAGGGGCTGGGAGACCCACCAACCGGTACTAAAAGGTTTAGGAGATTTGGGGTTTATGATTTCTTTTTTCCTTAATTTTGTGTTTTCCATTTAATTATATATAGGAGTAGGACTTTTTTACCATAGCTTGCCTCAGAAATAGCTATCGGAACCATTGGTTTTTTTTTTGAGGTAAAAACCCCCACCTTTATTAATTCATGATGTTCATGGGGATAATTACAGAATCATGTGGGGTGCCAAACCACACATGACGGCCAATCTCTAAAGAAATAGCAAATCTAGCTAAAGCATGAGCCTCAAAATTGCTCTTTCTACTCTCAAAACGAAACCTGCATGCCCCAAACTCTTCTCTTCTGGCTGTTATCTCCTTCACTATGGCTGCATTTGCTCCTCCCGTTCTTTCTACAATGTCTTTTATCACTGATTGGCAATCGGATGCAATCAGTAGGTGGTGTTCATCTAGGTCAAGAGACAAAGACAAAGCCTCCCTACAAGCCAAAGTTTCGAGCGTTGGTGGGTCTGTGATCGCATAGACCATTGCTGAACTGCCAAGGTACATGCCTCGCTCGTCCCTGCATACAACAGCGGCAGAGCCCCTTCCATTATGCGTAGAAATGGCAGCGTCGACATTGAACTTTGAGAATCCCGTAGGTGGCGGAACCCATGGTTCGCGAACATTGCAGGGAGCTACCGAGTTTGCTCGAACATGTTGCTTCGCCGCCCCCCCCCCCAATCAAGGCCATATCCTCAATGAACCTGTTTATAAATAGATGTGTTGTCATGGGAGATTGATATTCTGCTTCATGGATCGCCTTACGGCGGGCAAACCAAATCGCCCACAGCGTTACTGTAAGTTGTACAAACTCCTCATGCGATAGCGTAGCCTGCAGTGAAAATAGCCAGTTCCGGGCGTTGTTCTCGTTCATGTGCATCATATGTTCCACCATTTCTGAATCTGCCAAAGCCCATACACATCTTGACGACGAACATTCAAGCAGCGCATGCACCCATGAATCTTGCATACCGCACAAACTGCACCTCGGATGGTTAGCCATTTTGCGCCGGGCCCTGACATCATTTGTAGGCAGCGAATGGAGGGCAAGTCTCCATAGAAAAAGTTTGACCTTGGCTGGAACTTGAGTACCCCATAGGGCTGTCCAGTCCTTTGTTGTTCGTTCATTCGTTGAGGATCCCGCTGTTTCCTCCAGCCAGCTACCCCTGATAAACTTAGTATGAACCAGCAGTCTGTATGCAGAACGGACACTGAATGTTCCTCTCTTCTCCTTACTCCATGCCCAAAAATCCTGGACCTGCCGTGTGCAAAGAGGTATATCCAAGATAGTTGCGGCATCCATTGGCAGAAAAATGTCATGAACCAGCTCCTCCCTCCATTTAGCAGATGTCTCATCAATAAGCTCGCTAACAAAAATAGGCCCCAAAGAAGGCGGTGATGTAATAGGCCTCATCGTTGTCTCTCTGGGTAGCCAATTGTGTCGCCATATCTCAGTAGTAGCCCCATTACCAATCCTGCGTATAAGGCCTTGAGCCAGCACATCTCTCCCCTCGAGTATAGATCGCCATATCTGCGAGGGATGACTCCCCAAAGGAGCCTCTAAAATAGTTGTTTCAGGGAAGTATACACTCTTCAAAATTCTGGAACTCAACGAAAGTGGGTCCTGAAGCACTCTCCAGGCCTGTCTTGCTAGCAATGCTAAATTAAAAAGTTCGAGATCACGAAAACCAAGTCCCCCCATGTTCCTTGGCCGACACATAACATCCCAAGAAACCCATGCTACTTTGCGGCTTCCATTCTTGCTCCCCCACCAGAATTTGCGGATGATGGAGTTGATATGTTCGCAAAGACCTCTCGGGAGCTTAAAGCATGACATTGAGTACACTGGGATAGCTTGAACAACAGATTTGATCAACACCATCGGAACCATTGGTGTTGCCTCGTGATTCGAACTGACTGTGTGGCCCGGTCCTATATTAAGCCCATTTGATGAATTATTGGAGGTGGAGTGCCAGGCCAAGTACTGACGACTTTATGCCTCATGGCCTGGCCAAAGCCTGCGGCATGTGGTTCAGGTCGGTGCTTTCCTTTGTTTTACCATCACGAGTGTGCCCAGTACAGGCTCCACGCCTTAAAAAAACTCGTGCAGGTTCCGCTGGGTACATCAACACGTTACGGCCCGTTTTCTCGCCCGTGACATCCACCGGCTCGGAGCGTAGGTTCAGTCCACTCGTTACAACGGATCCAAACTCATCCATCGAGCGAACCTACAACAGCCTTGTGTGGAACCTGGGGCATTTTATCTGTTTGTCCGGGTTTTTCTCATTGCCAGGTGAGTATGTGCATGTACTAGCTAGTACATGCATGTGTCAAAGACTTGGTGCAATGTCTATATTGCATGTACGTATGTCTATGTATCCAAATGCCTTTGCGTCAGTTGGTAAGTACGCCTACGTATCGGAACACGTGTGTACGGCTAGGTGGAATGGCCGTTGCCGCCCGCCGCTAGCTGCCGACGCAGGGAACATTAGGCCAACTCTACCACGCGACCCTAAACGGACGTCCGTTTTATCCGGATTATGTCCGTTTGGGTAGGGTAATGGGGTCGTGTCCGGGCAGTTTCCTGGATGCGGTGGCCGTGCGTCCAGCGCGCGGACGCATCCCGGCCGCATCTTGTCCGCGTGCACATTTCTTTGCAAGTCCTTTAACTTTTTCTCATCATTCATTTTTGGTACATGACAATACATTATCACATTTTGACTAGTAATGCAAGGCCGAAGAAAACAAGAACCACAAGAATGCATTTGAGAAGATACCTAACTTCCATAACTGCTCCCTTGAGTTGGGTCAGTGCCTTCTCGATGCACTCATTGTTTATCTGTGGAGGAGGCTCGACCACTAGTAGAAAACATGACATTTGTCCCGGTTCGTAAGAGCCTTTAGTCCCGGTTCTTGAACCGGGACTAAAGGGTCGTTACTAATGCCTCCCCCCTTTAGTCCCGGTTCTAACAGGAACCGGGACAGATGTGCCTCCACGTGCCCGGTGCGCCGAGCCCAGGCAGGAGGGCCTTTGGTCCCGGTTGGTGGCATCAACCGGGATCAAAATGCGTCCACGCATCAGCAATTCAGTGGCTGGGATTTTTATTTTTTTTTGAAAGGGGGGGGGGCACTTTGGGGTTTTGGAGGGTTAATTTAGGTGTTTCATATATTGTGTTAGCTAACTAATTAATAGAGAGAAGTGTCCTCTCTTATGTCCGTGTTTGGTCGACGCTACGTACTGTACATAGAGAGGCCCTCGACACGCTAGCTAGTAAGAAAATGAAGGGAACCATTAAGTATAGAAATTCGTCATGCATACCGAGAGAAGTGATCGATTGACCTCTCCTTCTCTGAGAGATTGGTCGAACAACAAGTTTTCATATTATCTATCTGACGCTACTGGCTATACATACATATACAATATGTAAGATTTGTTACAATCCCCTAGCAATTGAAATCAACTTTCACATGGTATTCTCCGACTTTATTGATGACGTGGTCAAGAAAGAATCCCTCCAATTTCTCTTTAATTGCTTTCATGCGATCTTGTTCTAGGAGTTCATCCCGCATCTGCCACGTCTAATTTGAAGAAGGGGGTTAATACATATATGAATGAAACTCAACAGAAATGATGGTGTAATAAAATGAAATTGTGAATATTATTGCTTACGCACTTCATATTATCTTTTAGAGTAGCCCCGCTTATTTTTCAAAGTCGTGTTGTAGATGAACTCGCACACGTAGTATCCACAGAAATCATTCCCTTGTTCCTGCCACAAGCACTTTACGAGAAATAGAGGTCAATCAAACTGATAATGAAGCATTATAAATGGCATTGATGATAGTACAACTATATATAGAATCAACGGGAGATGCGCGCAACTAGCTAGCTAGTAGTACTTACTTTCGGGTATGTATATCGCAGCTCCTTCGGCAGCCCCGGAACTTCTGCGGTGAACTGTTTCCATACCCTGCAAGACAAAGAAAATAATAATAATTATTACTTGAGATATCAGGAAATGAATAAAAAGTTGTAGATATGGTGCGATAATAATCGATTGAACTTACTTGTTGAGCAAATTAGTCATGTCTGCATAGGTTTCGGGATCTTTTCGTCTCGAGTCTAAGATGTTTACTACTCCCTGCTCAAGCTTAATCTCCAGAAGAACATAGTGGAATCTATGCACGCATGCATAACTCATCAATTACATTACTATAAACTCGCTCGAGTAATAAGGGGAAGCCGAATATGCACACGACAGTAACACTCACTGGAAGTTGTAAGGAAAGAGTATTAAATCTTTGTTTTGATTTTTGATCAATGATTGTAGCAAGTTGGCCTCGGCCTCTTCGGCGTGCTTTGTAACCTGAATTTCATCTATGATATTTGTGTTATGAACCCAATATCATACATTTCTTGTTTTTTGCACTCGACGATCTTCAATCTGCATAATATAATGAGGATAATTAATTATAAATACATGTAATGAAAGAGCCGAGCTATATATAGAGACTTAATGACAGAAATAGTACTTACAGACAGTAGCAAAAGACCGTTAATTTATCGAGGGCCTTTTGATTGAAGAACGTGAAGAACTCCTCAAATGGAACAGTCAATAGATCAGTTCCAACGAGGTCGTGCTGCTCTTTAATATTCAGATACAAAGCATTCGTCCTCCCAGACTCTCTGCAAGTTTTCATGTACCAATTATGGAATCTTCGCATCATAGTTGTTAGAGATTTTTCATCTTTGACGAGAGGCTTCCTGTACTCGTATCTGTGTTCGTCCACTCCAAGAAATCAGGAAGTTGATCGTCAGGCAAGTAATCTGCAAGATTGCCATAACCAGCCACCGTCCCCGGAGCATTAGCGACGATGTCGCCGCTAGACACATTGAGCGGGGGCACGATTGGTTTGCTTGTTCGCCGAGCTGGTCAATTTTTCCGCAGCTGCTCGTTCTCTTGACCTTTGATGTCTGACAGTACTTCCCGACCGCTCCGCTTGGAGATATGTCTGTTCAGTAATTCGCTCATAGTTGGTTCTCGGCGGAGACTTTGCCGGTTTCCTCAGGGCATCGAGAGTGCGCTTTGCTTTCACCGGATCGACCTTCTCCTCCGGAGGTGGATGTCTCTTTGCTTTCACCCCTTCAAAGAAGTCCTTCACGTGGGTCCGCACGATCGTTGCGTTTTCCTCCTCGGTCCTTTCGTGCGGTAACTTCTCTAGAGGCTTGAGAGGTGGACCGTATCTGTATTGCCTCCCGCCTCTGCTGGCTGTACTACTAGACGCCGGAGCAGACGGAGCGGCTGCGGCGCCTGTCTTCTTTCGTGCTTGCTTACGAGGCGGAGGAGAAGGACTATGACGCGCCGGAGCAGCCGTGGCGGCGGCGGGTCTCTTCTGCCCTTGCTGGCGAGGCGGAGAAGGAGGAGGCTGCTGGCTGCTCGGGCGCACCGGCGCAGGCGGAGTGCCACCACACGCCAGAGAAGGAGGAGGCTGCTGGCTGCTCGGGCGTGCCGGCGCAGGCGGAGAAGGAGGCGGAGTGCCGCCACGCGCCAGAGAAGGAGGCCCAGTGCCCTGATCGTCACTCGCCGGAGGAGGAGGCAGTGGAGGAGGCGGAGTGCCCTGACTCACCGGAGGAGGAGGAGGAGGAGGAGGCGGAGGCATCCAGTTCGGAAGGTTGATGAGCTCCTTCCGCCATAGGCATGGAGTCTTCAGAGCAGAACCCAGCCTAGTCTCCCCTTCACCGGTAGGGTAGTCAAGCTGGAGGTCCTCAAATCCCTCCGTTATTTCATCCACCATCACCCTACCATATCCTTCTGGAATCGGCCGGCAGTGAAAAGTTGCGCTGTGTTCAGTAGGATAAACAGATCCAACAGCCGCCTTGACCTTCAAATTCATCCATCGCGTCATAAGGTGGCAATTTTGAGCCTCCGTGATAGCATCGATGGGATAGCTGGCAGGAGCCGTCAAGACATGCTCCGGCTGAAGCAGCTCGGTGGAAGCCACGCTGCTTCTCCGCTGAGATGGCGGGGTAGCTTCGGGGGAAGCTTCGGCAGGTTGTTTGTTGCGATCTGCTTCTCGTTCCTCTAGCCCCATTACCCTTTCGTGCAGCACCTGCAGTTGGCTCTGCTCCAGTTTCTTCCTCCTCACGTGGGTTTTGTAACCCCCTGCATCCGGAAAACCAACCTTCCATGAAATGGAGCCTGGCGTGCCTCGTGTCCGTCCAGGGTGCTCAGGATTCTCGAGGGCCATTGTGAGCTCGTCCTTCTCCCTGTTTGGAACGAACGTCCCTTGCTACGCTGCATCAATATACTGCCGAAGCCTTGTGACTCGTGTTTTCAGTTGCTCGTCCGTCCAACGGCACTTCCCTGATATAGGGTCCAAGGTTCCGCCAGCCCCGAAGAACCAAGTCCGGCAACGGTCTGGCCATCTCATTGTCTCCGGTTCGATCCCTTTATCAAGCAGATCATTCTCAGTCTTGGACCACTTAGGCCGGGCTTTGAGGTAGCCACCTGACCCCGTGCCATGGTGAAACTTCTTCTTCGCATCATTTTGCTTGTTTGTCGCCGACATCTTCTTACTCTTTTCCGATGTCGTGTAGGCCACAAATGTGGGCCAGTGATCTCTGATCTTCTCATATTTGCCGATGAATTCTGGTGTCTCTTCTTTGTCGACAAACTTTTTCAGCTCTTTTCTCCACCTCCTGAATAGGCCTGCCATCTTCTTAAGAGCACAAGACTTGATTAATTGCTCTTTAACTGGCTTCTCCGGATCCTCCTCTGGCGGTAGGGTGAAATTTGCCTTCAGCTCAGTCCAAAGATCATCTTTCTACATATCATTGACATAATACACCTGAGGGTCTTCCTCCTTAGGCTTATACTATTGGTGGACGCTGATCGGGATCTTGTCCCTAACAAGAACCCTGCACTGAGCAGTAAATGCGTTCTTTGTCCGGATGGGTTCAATCGATTCGCCGTCACGCGCGATTGTTGTGATCTCAAACTTTTCATCCGAGTTCAACTTTTTCTTCGGGCCTCGTCTCCTTACTGAAGTTGTGCTCGATCCGGAGGGCTAGAAAAAGGAAGAAAGACGAGAGTTAATTAATATATGTACATATACCAAAACAATGAATGCATCAATTAACTAGTCAGCACGGGCTTAACTAATATATATATACCTGGCCCGACTCGATTCTGTCACCAGAGCAATCAGCACGGTCTCCTTCTTGTACCTCCATTGGGTCACCGGAGCCATCATGAACATAGCCCTCTTCTTGTACCGGCATTAATGGGCCGGAGCCATCATGAACATAGCCCTCTTCTTCACCCAGCCCTTCCTGACCATCGGTGTCGTTGAAAAATGACGCAATGACATCACTTCCTTCTGCGATTATCTCCCCCAACATCGCTTCTGTTGCTTCGTCTCGGGAGTGCTCCATAGTTTCTGCAAATATTTACAACATGTCAATTATTATTCAAACATGGTACAGATGGATATATATTAGTGGCAAACGTAGAACTAGCTAGCTAATCACAATAAGGAATCATGTTAGTGGGCTCGACGCTGCTTCTCTAGGGTTTGGGGTGGCCTAGACAACGCTTCAAGGGTTTGGGGTGGCCTCGACGACAACGCTCTTTTAACTTGGTAAATTTGGGTGGCCTCAAAAGAGTTTGTCGGGTAGGGGCGCAGCGGGAGGGGGTAGGAGACCAATATCATTGTTTCTCTAGGGTTTGGGTGTTCTCGAGAGTTTTGGTCGAGCAAGAGGGCCGAGGGGGAGTATATATATCGACTGCCCCTCATGTCGAAGTTATCCGGGAGGGGGTATATATATCGACCGCCCCTCATGTTGAAGTTATCGGGAGGGGTATATCGACGACGACACAGGAGAAGATCAAAGAAAAAAAAAGAAAAAAAAGAGGAGAAGAAGAAAGGAATAGAGGAGAAGAAGAAAAAATAGTCTTCTTCTCCTCTATTCCTTTCTTCTTCTCCTCTTCTTTTTCTTCTTTTTTCCTCTTCTTATTTATTTCTCCTCTTCTTCCTCTCCTCTTCTTCTCCTTTCTTCCTCTTCTTATTTTCCTTTTTCCTCTCCTTCTTTTTCTTCTTCTTCTTCCTTCTTCCTTCTTCTTCTTTTCTTCATTTTCCTTATTTTACTTTTTCCTCTACACTAACCTATAAAATCGATATCTACTAACAACCTAAATAAAAAATTAATACATATATTAAAAAACATATATAAACAAAAAAATGTTATGAACATTATATTCATACATAGATAGCCACATCCATTCATCATATAGCTACCACATACATATATACATTATATATATGAAAAAATGCAATGAACAAAAAAAATACACTTATGAAAAAAAATACTATGAACATGTACACATATATACACATACAAACACATATACACAAAAAATACAAAAAATGCTATGAAAAATGCAGGGCAGGGGCGGCGGGGCGGCGCGCGGCGCCAGCGCAGGGCAGGGGCGGCGGCGCGCGGCAGCCGCGCAGGGCAGGGGCGGCGGCGCGGCAGCCGCGCAGGACAGGGCGGCGCGTGGCGGCCGCGCAGGGCAGTGGCGGCAGTGCGGCGGCCACGCAGGGGCGCGGGACGTGAGGAGCGCGGGAGCATGTGCTCACAGGGGGCGGCGGCGACTGCGAAG
>NC_041381.1:53514277-53527796 GCF_002162155.2 Triticum dicoccoides | reverse complement strand
TCCCGGTTGGTGCCACGAACCGGTTCCAATGCCCCCCTTTAGTCCCGGTTGGTGCCACCAACCGGAACCAAAGGCCCCTGTGCTGCCCGCGTCGCGGCCGAAGTTTAGTCCCACCTCGCTAGTTGAGAGGGCTCGAGAGTGGTTTATAAGCGCTGCTACGACCACCCTCTCGAGCTTCTCTCAACTACAGGCTTTCGGGCCTAATCTCACACTATGCTGTTGTGGGCCTATTGGGCCTTCCGCGGGCCTGAATCCTGGCCCAGGTTGGGTTTCTAGTCGTATTCAGGCCGTGGTGGCCCAATAGGTGGCAGTTTTTTTTAGTTTTTTTGTTTTGTTTTTTGCATTATTTATTTTCTTTTGTTTTTTGCTTTATTTTTTAATTCTTTTTGCTTTTAGTTTTAGAAAAATTATAAACTTTTTGTTAGTGCCATTAGTTTTCGAATTTGAATAGTTAAAATTTGAATTCTTTGAAATTTGTGTGAATCACAAGTTTGTGATTAACTTTACTAAAAAATGAACATAGATGTGCCTATAGAGAAAAAAGGTCCAGACGAACTGGGACCAATGGCCCACGTGGCTGCCCTCTTGAGAGTGTTCTTGGTGAGAACATAGTTGACAAGGAGCGAACCGGGATTAATGGTATTACGAGGGCCGAACCATAAGACATTAAAGCATTTCAAATGAACTCTGAAAAAGTTGAAAGTTGGCATGGTATCATAATTTCACCCACATAGCATGTGCATGTACAAAACAGACAAGGGTATCATACTCGTCTGTTACAAAGTTGGCATGGTATCATCATAATAGTTGCGGGAGAAAGTCTTCACTTTTTCTTCGCTTGTGTCATTTGCTTATTGCACCGTAACCATGGATAATCTTCATCATTTATCAGGATGCTGGGGTCAGCCTTGACTTTGAAGGGAGGAATTTCATGAAACTTTTCATAATCTTCAGACATGTCTATCTTGCCCTCCACTCCCACGATGTCCCTTTTTCCTGAAAGAACTATGTGGCGCTTTGGCTCATCGTAGGATGTATTCGCTTCCTTATCTTTTCTTTTTCTCGGTCTGGTAGACATGTCCTTCACATAGATAACCTTGCCACATCATTGGCTAGGACGAACGGTTCGTCAGTATACCCAAGATTTTTTAGATCCACTGTTGTCATTCCGTACTGTGGGTCTACCTGTACCCCGCCTCCTGATAGATTGACCCATTTGCACTTAAACAAAGGAACCTTAAAATCATGTCCGTAGTCAAGTTCCCATATGTCCACTATGTTACCATAATACGTGTCCTTTCCCCTCTCGGTTGTTGCATCAAAGCGAAAATCACTGTTTTGGTTGGTGCTCTTTTGATCTTAGTCAATCGTGTAAAATGTATTCCCATTTATCTCATATCCTTTCCTAATCGTAACAGTCGAAGATGGTCCCCTGGACAACAAGTACAACTCATCACAAACAGTGTTGTCACCTCTGAGACGTGTTTCCAACCAACTGCTGAAAGTCCTGATGTGTTCACATGTAATCCAGTTGTCGCACTGATCCGGGTGTTTGGAGCGCAGACTGTTCTTGTGTTCATCGACATACGGGGTCACCAAGGTAGAGTTCTGTAGAACTGTGTAGTGTGCTTGAGACCAAGAATATCCGTCCCTGCATATTATTGAGTCCCTTCCAAGCGTGCCTTTTCCAGTCAGTCTCCCCTCATACCGCGATTTAGGGAGACCTATCTTCTTAAGGCAAGGAATGAAGTCAACACAAAACCCGATGACATCCTCTGTTTGATGGCCCATGGAGATGCTTCCTTCTGGCCTAGCGCGGTTACGGACATATTTCTTTAGGACTCCCATGAACCTTTCAAAGGGGTACATATTGTGTAGAAATACGGGGCCCAGAATGACAACCTCGTCGACTAGATGAACTAGGACGTGCGTCATGATATTGAAGAAGGATGGTGGGAACACCAGCTCGAAACTGACAAGACATTGCACCACATCACTCCTTAGCCTTGGTATGATTTCTGGATCGATCACCTTCTGAGAGATTGCATTGAGGAATGCACATAGCTTCACAATGGCTAATCAGACATATTTATTATTCCCTTTATATTCGACGAGAAGCCAGTCGGGACCTTCATACTAAGAAGACATTCAAAGAAGATTTCCTTCTCTTCTTGGTAAGAGCATAGCCGGCAGGACCTTCATATTGCTTTGGAGGCATGCCGTCTTTTTCGTGCAAACGTTGCAGGTCCTCCCGTGCCTCAGTTGTATCTTTTGTGTTTCCATACACGCCCAAGAAGCCTAGCAGGTTCACACAAAGGTTCTTCGTCACGTGCATCACGTCACTTGAAGAGCGGACCTCTAGGTCTTTCCAGTAGGGTGGGTCCCAAAATATAGATTTCTTCTTCCACATGGGTGCGTGTCCCCCAGCGTCATTCGGAACAGCTAGTACGCTGGGACCCTTTCCAAAGATTACATGTAAATCATTGACCATAGCAAGTACGTGATTACCGGTACGCATGGCGGGCTTCTTCTGGTGATTTTCCTCGCCTTTGAAATGCTTGCCTTTCTTTCAACATTGATGGTTGGTCGGATGAAATCGATGATGGCCCAGGTACACATTCTTCCTGCAGCTTCCCAGGTATATACTTTCGGTGTCAAGTAAACAGTGCGTGCATGCGTGGTATCCCTTGTTTGTCTGTCCTGAAAGGTTACTGAGAGCGGGCCAATCGTTGATGGTCACGAATAGCAACGCATTTAGGTCAAATTCCTCCTGTTTGAGCTCATCCCACGTACGTACACTGTTTCCATTCCACAGCTGTAAAAGTTCTTCAACTAATGGCCTTAGGTACACATCAATATCATTGCCGGGTTGCTTAGGACCTTGGATGAGAACTGTCATCATAATGAACTTCCGCTTCATGCACATTCAAGGAGGAAGGTTATACATACATAGAGTCACGGGCCACGTGCTGTGGTTGCTGCTCTGCTCCCCGAAAGGATTAATGCCATCCGCGCTTAAAGCAAACCATATGTTCCTTGGGTCACGTGCAAACTCAGCCGAGTACTCTCTCTCAAATTTTCTCCACTGCGACCCGTCAGCGGGTGCTCTCAACTTCCCATCTTTCTTACGGTCCTCATTGTGCCATCGCATCAACTTGGCATGCTCTCCGTTTCTGAACAGA
Organism: Triticum dicoccoides; assembly: GCF_002162155.2. Taxonomy (NCBI): domain Eukaryota; kingdom Viridiplantae; phylum Streptophyta; class Magnoliopsida; order Poales; family Poaceae; genus Triticum; species Triticum dicoccoides. The sequence continues at coordinate 53,524,614 of NC_041381.1, read as the reverse complement.
CGTTTCAACCGTGGTATTATAGGAGCATACCACATCACCTTCGCAGGAACCCTCTTCCCGGGGGGCTCGCCGTCAACATCACCAGGGTCATCTTGTCTGATCCTATACCATAATGCACCGCATACCGGGCATGCGTTCAGATCCTTGTACGCACCACGGTAGAGGATGCAGTCATTAGGGCGTGCATGTATCTTCTGCACCTCCAATCCTAGGGGGCATACGACCTTCTTTGCTGCGTATGTACTGTCGGGCAATTCGTTATCCTTTGGAAGCTTCTTCTTCAATATTTTCAGTAGCTTCTCAAATCCTTTGTCTGGCACAACATTCCCTGCCTTCCACTGCAGAAATTCTAGTACGGTACCGAGCTTTGTGTTGCCATCTTCACAATTGGGGTACAACCCTTTTTTGTGATCCTCTAACATGCGATCGAACTTCAGCTTCTCCTTTTGACTTTCGCATTGCGTCCTTGCATCGACAATGACCCGACGAAGATCATCATCATCGGGCACATCGTCTGGTTCCTCTTGATCTTCAGCAGCTTCGCCCGTTGCAGCATCATCGTGCACATCGTATGGTTCCTCTTGATGTTTAGTAGCATCACCGTATTCAGGGGGCACATAGTTGTCATCGTACTCTTCTTCTTCGCCGTCTTCCATTATAACCCCTATTTCTCCGTGCCTCGTCCAAACATTATAGTGTGGCATGAAACCCTTGTAAAGCAGGTGGGTGTGAAGGATTTTCCAGTCAGAGTAAGACTTTGTATTCCCACATATAGGGCATGGACAACACATAAAACCATTCTGCTTGTTTGCCTCAGCCACTTCGAGAAAATCATGCATGCCCTTAATGTACTCGAAGGTGTGTATGTTACCGTACATCCATTGCCTGTTCATCTGCGTGCATTATATATAATTAAGTGTGTCAAAAATCATTACAGAACATCATGAATAGATAATTAAGTGACCAAATTAATAGAAGTTCATCATCACAATAAAACCAAAGTACATACATAGTTCTCATCTACATTAATAGAAGTTCATCATCACATTAACTAAATTAATTAAACCATACATTGAAACTATGTAAAACATTTCAATGCGAAAACAAATGCGATCATAATCACAACCAAGGTAACAACTGATCCAACGGCATAATGATACCAAGCCTCGGTATGAATGGCATATTTTCTAATCTTTCTAATCTTCAAGCGCATTGCATCCATCTTGATCTTGTGATCATCGACGACATCCGCAACATGCAACTCCAATATCATCGTCTCCTCCTCAATTTTTCTTATTTTTTCCTTCAATAAATTGTTTTCTTCTTCAACTAAATTTAACCTCTCGACAATAGGGTCGGTTGGAATTTCCGGTTCAACAACCTCCTAGATAAATAAAATCTATGTCATGTTGGTCGGCATAATTTTCATAAACAATAAATGAACCAATAGTTATGAAAAGATAATATATACCACATCCGAATCATAGACAGGACGAGGGCCGACGGGGGCGGATACCAAAACCATCGCACTATATAAGATGCAATAATAAAAGTAAGAAAATAATACAAGTATCTATCTAAACATACAAGTAAGAATATTTTTCCTTTCAGAAAGAAGATAAGAACAAGAGGCTCACCACGATGGTGCCGGCGATGAGATCGGCGCGGGTGATCGACAGTGGTGAAGACGGGGACGGGGCGTGACAGACCGCTAAACCTAGACAAATATTGAGGAAAATGGAGCTTGGAGGTCGAGCTTGGAGAGGAGAAAGCTTAAGTAGTGTGGCTCGGGCATTCCATCGAACATTGTGTGCATAGGAGGTGAGCTAGAGCACCACCAAGCCCTCTCCCCCTCGGCTGCCAGAAAAAACAGAGCAGTGTGCTCTGCTCTTACGCGAGGGGGTATATATAGGCACCTCATTGGTCCCGGTTGGTGGCATGAACCGGGACTAAAGGGCAACCTTTGGTCCCGGTTCATGCCACCAACCGGGACCAATAGTGGTGGGCCAGGAGCGAGGCCCATTGGTCCTGGTTCGTCCCACCAACCGGGACCAAAAGGTCCAGACGAACCGGGACCAATGGTCCACGTGGCCCGGCCGGCCCCCGGGGCTCACGAACCGGGTCCAATGCCACCATTGGTCTCGGTTCTGGACTGAACCGGGACTAATGGGCTGACCCGGCCTGGACCATTGCCCCCTTTTCTACTAGTGGACGTTGCACCCTCCTTTCTTCTCCAAGCCAGAAGTCGATGTTACTTCCTCACATGTAGTATCGTGCCTAGCCTCTAATCTAGCAACAAGTGCACTTGTCTCATCTACAACCTCTAGGCTAGCTAAAAGTGCACGAACATGTACTAGATTTCGCTTTATCAATATATCGATGTACTCTTCTTCCCAATACTAAAACTTGCATCCATTCTACACAATAAAACTTAAAGTTAGCACAACTTATCTAATCAGAGAGCACAAACCGAAGCTAAAAAGACCACGTACCCCATCATTTAATCACTTGATGAACACCCATCCGGGATGCTCCGGTGTTGTAGACACGCGGTGCACGACCATCCTTGGGCAATGGTCTCACTTGATGAGGGGCAACGATGCGCCGATGATCTTTTGGGCAAGCACCGAGCCCGGCCGGCCGCCATTCGCGTATCTGCCGGCGGACCATCGACGGTGCAGATCCGAGCGGCTAGAGGATGAGCCACTGCCTGCATGTGGCCTTGCGGCCCTGCCAGGGCCTTCCGGCGAGGTGTCCGACCAGTCCATGGCGCGGCCCGGCCTCCCACAGCCGGGCGAGCTCAAGACCGACCGAATCCGCCCCAAATCCGGTCGGCGGGTGCGAAAACAAGGCGGCCGTGGTTGGGTAGCTCGGCGGCGACGAGGGGAAGGGGCTGGGCGAGCGCGCGTCCGTGTTGCGCGGCCGCAATTGCAGCGGCGGCGGCGGCGGGCGTCGAGGGGAGGAGTGTGGAAGAGTGGAGAAGAATGGAGTGGGATGCGGCCGGAGGGAGGGAGGGGGGCGGATAGAAAAATGCCCGTTCTGTGCCACCGACGGGCGGGCCAGGGAAGGACACGCGCAGACAGCCGACGCATCCGCGTGGTGTCTGTTTCACCCCAAAAGCGCGCAAACCTGGGCCGTGGATGGGTCGAAAGCGGACACAAAACGGACAAATGTCCGTTTGCTCCCGCATGCTGGGCCGCCCAGTTTGTCCGTTTTACCCCAAACGGACGGGGCCGTACAGGATAGAGTCGCGCGGTGGAGTTGGCCTTAGGGGCGGGGTACACGCGCCCAGGAATGCGAGTCGCGCAGTCACATGGCATTAGTCGAGGCTGGTACATCGGTCAATGTACTAAATCCCGGTTCCAATTTTAATTTCGACGGTTATTCAAGGTGGTCGCCGTGTCATGTTGTACATTTTCTAATAGGCGGGGTGACGGTTCCTCGCAAACAAAATCCCGGTTCCAATTTTAATTTTACTGGTTCTTCAAGGTGGCAACTATGTCGTGTCATACATTTTGTAGCAGAGGGGTGTCAGTTCCTCGCAAAGAATATCTCGGTTCCAATTTTAATTTCGACGGTTCTTGAAGGTGGCCCACATGTCGTGTCGTACATTCCCGAGTAGGCGGGGCGACGGTTCCTCGAAAAAAATGCCGGTTCCAATTTTAAATTCGACGGTTCTTCAAGGTGGCAATTGTGTCGTGTCATACATTTTGTAGTAGAGGGCGTCGGTTCCTTGTAAAGAATATCTCTGTTCCAATTGTAATTTTGACGGTTCTTGAAGGTGGCCCACATGCCGTGTTGTACATTCCTGAATAGACGGGGCGACGGTTCCTCGCAAAGGAATTCCAGTTCCAAATTTAATTTTGACGGTTCTTCAAGGTGGAACTGCGTGATGTCGTACATTTTCTTGTAGGCAGGGCGTCGATTCATCGCAAGGTAAATGTATAGGTTAACTAATTCTCATTTATTTCTAGATATAGAAATATTTATGTCCTCTTTTGAAACAGTTCGAATCCGTTTGATCTTTTATAGAGAAACGTCAGGTGTTGTGTACGCTCAAAGTGCCACAGGGCAAACTACTGAACATGTGATCCTCGCATGCGCGCGTCAGCTTGTCTACGTTGAGATTATTTTCCGTTTTAGCTAGAAAGTTCCACCAAGCTGCATGCAGCAGGCACATGCCTCCTTGTCCCCATCCCAACCCTGACACACAATAGATGGACCACTGCATGCTGCCCTGCACAGGCGCAGGCTTTGTCTGCCAAACAAACCACACAAATTCCTCAAAAATCCTTTCTAGTTTCACCCCCACATGGACAGCACGAATCACGGGGCATTGACTTTTGGCTGTGATAGCTATTTCTACAGCAAGCTATGATAGACACAATTTGCTGTACTGGGTAATGGAGTTCTATTTTGGGATCTATGACCTGGTGGAGCAAAAATCCCGCTATTCCTTCTTGAATTGCTCGTACGCGGTCCGTTGGTAGGAGCTTATACCGCATCTCCTTGAACTTTAAAGAAGGAGATCAATATGCCTGTATTAGTTGTGTGTATATATATTAGATATCGATAATGATGTAAGAATTGTAAATAGTGTTCTGGCAAACGTACCCATAGCTGTCTATCAGATCTGCTTCTTTCGGACGTCATCATGCGAATGTTCTCGCAAACATAGTATGCACATAAATCATTCCCCCGCGCCTGCGTGAGGGCCTTTACGAGAATAGAATTCAATCAGATAATAATTAATCAAGCATGATAATTAATGGTATTGAAACTAGAATTAAAGAGATGGTAGCTAGCTAGTACTACTTAATTAAATACATTGGGTTGATACCAAAACAGCTTTTGTTTCCATTGGCCTGAAACCGTTTTGATTCCCAAGCCCTGCCCGCTGGCAAAGAAAAGGAATAAGGGAGTTATTAATTAGTTGATATCAGGGAATGACAAAATAAAAAGGCCGACATATAGTTTGATAATGATTGAAATTACCTGTTGACCATCCCCTTCACGATTTCATACTGAGTAACTGGTTTAAGTAGTGAGTCCAGTACTTCAACTTTTCCTTCGTCAACTTGAATGATTAACAAGATCCAGTGAAAACTACATGCGCACATATTTGCATGTATAAATTAAGCGGGCATGTGCATCACACTCACACTAGTAGAAAACAGGGCTAACGTTCGGGCCTGGCCAGCCCATTAGTCCCGGTTCTTCAAGAACCGGGATCCATGGGGGGTATTAGACCCGGTTCGTGAGCCCAGGGGGCCGGCCGGGGCCTCGTGGGCATTGGTCCCGGTTTGTTTGGAACAATTTGTCCCGGTTCAGGCCACGAACCGGGACCAATGGTGCTCGCTCCTGGCCCACAACCATTGGTCCCGGTTTGTGGCTTGAACCGGAACAGAAGGGGGAGCTTTAGTCCCGGTTCATGCCACGAACCGGGACAAATAACTTGCCTATATATACCGCCACGGCAGAGCACTCAACAGTGCTCTGTTTTTTCAATCCAGCGAGGAGAGGGCATTTGGGTGCTCTAGTTCACCTCCTATGCACATGAGGTGTTCGATGAAATGCCCGAGCCAGACTAGTTAAGCTTTCTCCTCTCGAAGCTCGACCTTGGAGCTCCATTTTTTTTTCGAGATTTGTCTAGATTTAGGGGTCCGTCACGCCCCGTCCCTGTTTTCACCGCCGTTGATCGCCCGCGCCAATATCGTCGCCGGCACCACCGTGGTGAGCCTCTTGTTCTTATCTTCTTTCTGATACTTGTCTGATTTTCTTACTTTAGATAGATATTTGTCTGATTTTCTTAATTTTGACACACATAATTATATCGAATGCACGCAGATGAACCGACAATGGATGTATGGTGACAGACACACCTCCGAGTACATTAAGGGCGTGCATATTTTTCTCGAAGTGGCTGAGGCAAATAAGAAGAATGGTTTTATGTGTTATCCATGCACAAAATATGGGAATACGAAGTCTTACTCTGACCGGAAAATCCTTCACACCCACCTGCTTTACAAGGGTTTCATGCCACACTATAATGTTTGGATGAGGCACGGAGAAATAGGGGTTATGTTGGAAGACGGCGAAGAAAAAAAGGACGATGACAACTATGTGCCCCCTAAATACGGTGATGTTGCAATGGGGGGAGCTGCTGAAGATCAAGACGAACAAGATGATGTGCCCGATGATGCTGCAACGGGGGAAGCTGCTGAAGATCAAGAGGAACCAAACGATGTGCCCGATGATGATCTCCGCCGGGTCATTATCGATGCAAGGACGCAATGCGAAAGTCAAAAGGAGAAGCTGAAGTTCGATCGCATGTTAGAGGATCACAAAAAAAAGTTGTACCCCAGTTGTGAAGATGGTAACACAAAGCTGGGTACCGTACTAGAATTGCTATAGTGGAAGGCAGAGAATGCTGTGCCTGACAAAGGATTTGAGAAGCTACTGAAAGTATTGAAGAAGAAGCTTCCAAAGGATAATGAATTGCCCGACAGTACATACGCAGCAAAGAAGGTCGTATGCCCTCTAGGATTGGAGGTGCAGAAGATACATGCATGCCCTAATGATTGCATGCTCTACCGCGGTGCGTACGAGGATTTGAACGCATGCCCGGTATGCGGTGCATTGCGGTATAAGATCAGACGAGATGACCCTGGTGATGTTGACGGCGAGCCCCGCAGGAAGAGAGTTCATGCGAAGGTGATGTGGTATGCTCCTATGATACCACGGTTGAAACGACTGTTCAGAAACAAAGAGCATGCCAAGTTGATGCGATGGCACAGTGAGGACCGTAAGAAAGACGGAAGTTGAGAGCACCCGCTGACGGGTCGCAGTGGAGAAAAATCGAGAGAGAGTACTGGGCTGAGTTTGCACGTGACCCAAGGAACGTATGGTTTGGTTTAAGCGCGGATGGCATTAATCCTTTCGGGGAGCAGAGCAGCAATCACAGCACCTGGCCCGTGATTCTATGTATATATAACCTTCCTCCTTGGATGTGCATGAAGCGGAAGTTCATTATGATGCCAGTTCTCATCCAAGGCCCTAAGCAACCCGGCAACGACTTTGATGTGTACCTAAGGCCATTAGTTGAAGAACTTTTACAGCTGTGGAATGGAAACGGTGTACCTGCATGGGATGGGCACAAACAGGAGGAATTTAACCTGCACGCGTTGCTGTTTGTAACCATCAACGATTGGCCCGCTCTCAGTAACCTTTCAGGATAGACAAACAAGGGATACCACGCATGCACGCACTGTTTAGCTGACACCGAAAGTATATACCTGGGAAGCTGCAGGAAGAATGTGTACTTGGGCCATCGTCGATTTCTTCCGACCAACCATCAATGTCGAAAGAAAGGCAAGCATTACAAAGGCGAGGAAGATCACCGGAAGAAGCCTGCCACGCGTACCGGTGATCACGTACTTGCTATGGTGAATGATTTACACGTAATCTTTGGAAAGGGTCCCGGCGGACTAGCTGTTCTGAGTGACGCTGGGGGACACGCACCCATGTGGAAGAAGAAATCTATATTTTGGGACCTACCCTACTGGTAAGACCTAGAGGTCCGCTCTTCGATCGATGTGATGCACGTGACGAAGAACCTTTGCGTGAACCTGCTAGGCTTCTTGGGCATGTATGGGAAGACAAAAGATACAGCTGAGGCACGGGAGGACCTGCAACATTTGCACGAAAAATACAGCATGCTTCCAAAGCAGTATGAAGGTCCTGCCAGCTACGCTCTTACCAAAGAAGAGAAGGAAATCTTCTTTGAATGCATGCTTAGTATGAAGGTCACGACTGGCTTCTCATCGAATATAAAGGGAATAATAAATATGGCAAAGAAAAAGTTTCAGAACCTAAAGTCTCATGACTGCCACGAGATTATGACGCACTTCCAGTTGCATTGAGGGGGCTTCTACCGGAAAATGTCCGATTAGCCATTGTGAAGCTATGTGCATTCCTCAATGCAATCTCTCAGAAGGTGATCGATCCAGAAATCATACCAAGGCTAAGGAGTGATGTGCTGCAATGTCTTGTCAGTTTCGAGCTGGTGTTCCCACCATCCTTCTTCAATATCATGACGCACGTCCTAGTTCATGTAGTTGACGAGATTGTCATTCTGGGCCCCGTATTTCTACACAATATGTACCCCTTTGAGAGGTTCATGGGAGTCCTAAAGAAATATGTCCGTAACCGCGCTAGGCCAGAAGGAAGCATCTCCATGGACCATCAAACAGAGGATGTCATTGGTTTTGTGTTGACTTCATTCCTGACCTTAAGAAGATAGGTCTCCCTAAATCGCGGTATGAGGGGAGACTGACTGGAAAAGGCACGCTTGGAGGGGAGACAATAATATGCAGGGACGGATATTCTTGGTCTCAAGCACACTGCATAGTTCTATAGAACTCTACCTTGCTGACCCCTTATGTCGATGAACACAAGAACAGTCTGCGCTCCAAACACCCGGAGCAGTGCAACGACTGGATTACATGTGAACACATCAGGACTTTCAGCAGTTGGTTGGAAACACGTCTCAGAGATGAAAACACTGTTTGTGATGAGCTGTACTCGTTGTCCAGGGGACTATCTTCGACTGTTACGATTTGGAAAGGATACAAGATAAATGGGAATACATTTTACACGATCGCCAAGATCAAAAGAGCACCAACCAAAATAGCGGTGTCCGCTGATGCAGCCACCGAGAGGGGAAAGGACACATATTATGGTTACATAGTGGACATATGGGAACTTGACTATGGAGTAGATTTTAAGGTCCCTTTGTTTAAATGCAAATGGGTCAATCTGTCAGGGGGCGGGGTACAGGTAGACCCACAGTACGGAATGACAACACTGGATCTGAACAATCTTGGGTACACTGATAAATTGTTCGTCCTAGCTAATGATGTGGCACAGGTTATCTATGTGAAGGACATGTCTACCAAACTGAGAAAAAGAAAAAAATAAGGAAGCGAATACATCATACAATGAGCCAAAGTGCCACATAGTTCTTTCAAGAAAAAGGGACATCGTGGGAGTGGAGGGCAAGACAGACATGTCCAAAGATTATGAAAAGTTTCATGAAATTCTTCCCTTCAAAGTCAAGGCTGACCCAAGCATCCTGATAAATGAGGAAGATTATCCATGGTTACGGCGCAATAAGGAAAGGACACAAGAGAAGAAAAAGTGAAGACTTTGTCCACAACTATTATGATGGTACCATGCCAACTTTCAACCTTTTCGTAGTTCATTTGAAATGCCTGTTATAACAGACAAGTTTCCGTATGAAATCCTGATACTTCGAAAGAGATTGTCCGTTTTGTACATGAAGTGCATCCAGTTTTTTCCATAACCCTCTCAACTTTCTTGTACATGCTATGTGGATGAAATGATGATACCATGCCAACTTCTAACCTTTTCAAAGTTCATTTGAAATGCTTTTCAATTTCAAGGTCTTATAGCTAAAAAAACCAGTAAATGCTTTTATAAAACTCTAATAGCAAAAGGAATCAACTAAAAAGCTTTTATAAACCTCTAGTATTTTTTAAACTAAAATTATACAAAATGTATGCAACTAAAATTATCAAAGTATTTTCTGTTCAAAACATGAAAAACAGAAATAATTATCATAAAGAATTTTTTGTTAGAAACTTTAGTAGCAAAAAGAATTGTCATAAAGATTTTTTTGATAGAAACTAAAAGAACAAAATCTATTTTTCAATATAATGATAAAACGCAGTAATATTAAATAGCAGGAAAAAGAATCACTCCAAATATATTTTTAGTTGCATAAAGATTATAATTATTCAAATTTGGAAACTAATGGAGTAACAGAAAGATTATAATTATTCTGAGCTAAAATAGAAAAAATAAAAAAAAGCAAAAATCAAAAGAAAATAAATAATATAAAGCAAAAAAAAAGTGCCACCTAAAGGGCTAACACGGCCTGAATACGACTAGAAACCCAAGAATGGGCCAGGATTCAGGTCCGCAATAGGCCCAATAGGCCCACATGCACATATAATGCGTTTAGGCTCGTAAGCCTGCATTTGAGAGGAGCTCGAGAGGGCAGCGGGACTGGGGCTTATAAACCACTCTCGAGCTCCCTCAGCTAGCGAGGTGGGACTAAACTTTTGTGCCGTGACACGAGCAGCACAGGGCCTTCAGTCCCGGTTGGTGGCACCAACCGGGACTAAAGGGGTGCATTGGTACCGGTTCGTGGCACCAACCGGTACCAATGCCCCCCCCTTTAGTCCCGGTTGGTGCCTCCAACCGGGACCAAAGGCCTCTGCTTCCCGCCCTTTGGGCTGCTGTAAAGAGGCCTT